>NC_034420.1:11466796-11573650 GCF_002078875.1 Numida meleagris
TGGCTTCACCACCCCCTCTCCCGCAAAGACCCCTGGGGAGTGCACCTCCTCCCCTCCCCCTCAGAGGGCCACACCAAAAAAGGCAGTTTACAGTAACCGGGGAATTAACCCTTTAACTGCCCGTACCTTACATGATGTAATGATGTGGAATACCGACAACAAAAAAAATCACAAAACCATAACAGTATATGACAAAATTAACACTACCATACAGAGCTTGATGGGTGTACAATTGAGCAGTACACAGAAGTATCACCTACCCAATATCACTTACGTGGTAGTAAAGCAGATGCTCTGACCCACATTTTGTCTTTAGGTACAAGAATGCTCAGCTCTCCAAGCATATTACATACTTTCAGATTCATTTCCTCAGTTAATAATCTGAGATGGATGCATAATTTGCCTGATGTAAAGTTACATTCTCCTTGGCTTGTTCTGCTCAATGGCAGCCTGCCCTCTGTACTAGCATGTAACTTCCTTGAGAGTCGATAGAGCAAATATAAAATTAGCTCCGCATTTGCTATCGACTCCCAAGAGATTTCTTGTTCCTTACTTCAGTCTAAGTACTCAAAAGTCAGTTCCTGACAACAGTTCCTGCAACTTTCCCTTAAGTTATTTTCCCTAGATAAGGTTCCAGCAAACAGTAACTCATGTGATTATTAGCACTGTTACAGTCTCTTATTTTGTTTAATTAGTAATTATTTTAAATTACATGGCTGAAGTGCCACTGGATAGCTGTCATTCAGCAATAAAGACTTGTTCTTTAAAAAGCTAGAAATAGGGGCATTTTCAAGAGAACTATAGATCACACAACGAAGAATGTCACACTTTGTTTATATGGTTCATTGAAGATATTAGGAGTAACCTTATTCCTATTTAGAGGAGAACTCTGTTTGCAAATGACCTTCCAGCATCCCATCGGTGAGTTTTCATGGGGATTGACAGAAAGCAAAGAGCAATTCCTATTGTTCATTTGCTCCAGATGAGGGAAGGACTTCCCAAGCATCTGGATGCTGAGCAGGCAGTACTCTTACACAGCTCCCATATTTGTGCAAGCAGAGCTAATCAGAAGATTTATGCTGCATGACCTTGGCCTCGTCAGGTTTATTCCAGGTACCACAGCACAGCTGGAGCACTGGGCCCATCTGTGCCCAGCCACAACAGGCCCAGACAGGGAGTCCAGACATTATTTAATCACACTTAGATTCATCTTCCATGTTTTTCAGAAAGCTGATGAACACTAAGTCCAAATGTAGAGTTATTAATGAATCTTTCCTGATGTCCTCAGTAATTGCCATGGAGTTCCAAAAAGGAAAAACAAACCTTCACAATGCATCCAGCAAGACATCAGGTTGACAGAAGTACTTTGACTTTCTCAGAGAGTACTTTAAAATGTTCATGAACAAGCCCAAAGTGGGTTTTCAAGCTTTCATCAATTAAATCTCACATTGCTGAGCACAGCTCACAGTTCCGCTCTCTTCAGATTTCCCTGAAGCCTTGCTACACCTTCACGCATACCTGCTCCTTCTGCAGTTTCTGTAATATCAGCACATAGGTACACAAGTGGTGAGTTTGCAGTGCCCGGGATGCTATTAATAAAATTGGCATCAAGCAGAGGCCTAGGTGCCTCTCCCCTCCTGTCTGGTGACAGCTCATTTAAGAATGTTCTTTTATTGGAGGTCACAGGAACAAACAATCATTTTCTGCAAAAGACTTGTTGCAATTAGCAGTACTTTCCTTCTGAATCCATCTCAATTAGCTAACTGGAGATGTACTAATTAGCAAGGAAGTAGAATAAATAAAAAAAATAATTTTATTTTATATATAGAACTTGACAGTATAAAGCTTTATCACCAGATTTTACTGAAATCAAGATCCAGGCAGGTTCCATAAGCCACCGCACACACTTTTACCCTCCTGCAAGCAAAGGGGAGGAATCAAGTCTGTTCAAGCTCCTTATCTCACCAGACCTCCCCGAGGATCTTCCTTGGCCAATACCATGATGATCCACTACAATGTCCTACATTGTTAAGAAGGAAGAAGCAGGTAAAACAGGGACTGTAAAGCATGGCCAAAAAGAGTCTTGCTATTTTTTGTTTTGAGGAAGAAAACAGGCAACAACCACAGAACACAAGCACCTTGCCTTTTGACTGAAGACCATTTAAAGAAGTGTCAGGGCCACCAGCTGCATCATGAAAGAGAAGGAGAAGACATCGGTCACATTCTCACTTTTCTTCCAGTTTTCAAAGAAAAGTAGAGCAATGATACAATCTTGTCTGGAGGTCCAAAAGGGATTTGAAGGGAAATCTACAGCTCTCAGGAGAAAGAGGTACTAGGAAAGTTATCTGGAAGTCAGGCTTTACATGCTTAGATGACAAGTGCTGTTAAGCATGGATTATTTTGCAATCTTTAACCTTTTCCCAGATCACTGACAACCCTCCATTAAAACAAGTACTGCGCCTGTAAGCACACTACAGAAGAGCAGAGGGCAAATAAGCACCATTAGTGGTAGGAACCATGTATGTACTTCTAGTGTAACTTCACAATCCCCTAACACTCTAAGATCATAGGATTCTTTCTTTGGTAGCCAAAAGAAACAGCTGTATGCCACTTTCATTAGGACAGCAAAGATAATTCGTTTCCTTATAGGAACTGTCCGTTTACTGTCATTCAAGCACTGATGAAATAAAGGACAAGAAAAGTTTTCACTTTTCAGTCAGTGTGGTAAGACGACCCAAATGAGGTAAGCAATCTACCTTGCATTCTATGCTCTGAGAATGGAAGGGTCTAAATATCAGATATTTTCATAAACAAGCAACTACAATTCTCTTTTTATGCCGATGTCCATGATCTCCGGCCATCTGGGTGAAAACATTACAGGGTGAAGACCTTTTCACCACTTTTCCTCTTCACTGAAGTAATGATAAAAATAGGATTTTTTTTTTTTTCAGAGAACCGAAGTCCAGTTCATGCACGGAACAAGCCATTCCACATTAAAATCCATACAGCACTTTACTTCCCTCAACATTACAAAAGCAATTTGTTCCCAGACAGTATAATTAGTTCACTCTTCACTACTCATATTGAGTTTCCACAGAGAACAGCGTGAACTCCACACACATACCAGACTATTAATGCCACGGTCAGAATTAAGAACGGTTTCAATGTGCTGCAAGTTTTCACTACGACATCCCTCCCTGGCAAACTAAACAATGCCACCTACTGACACCACCAAAATCTGAACTTGGAATTTTTCACTCCCCACCCCCAGACACAGTGCCTAAGATACACAGCAGAGATAGTAAGGAGGTGGCATTACAGTCCAGATAGAGAAATCATACATTGATGCCTGATAACCTAAGATTGATGCCAGTTTTGTTGTACTGTTGTAGCTACTTTCAGGCACCTGATTTTGGTAATTTTACTCCAACTCCTGACCCTGCAACCTGACTGCCAATTGTACACTTCTACAATAAAGGACTGGAGCACACATAACAAAGATAGTTGCGTGAAGTTCACAACAGAATTCCCAGGAAGTTTTAAGTGCACTGTTTCCTCTAGATTTGACAGCCCAGAGAAGTTGAAAGCTGTAGTCCAAGTAACATCTGTCGCTGCTCTTCCAACATTTTGCACACCTTAGGCTTGACAAATAAGATCTATGATCACTCTTGCATCATCCAGCTCCAACAGCAACAAAAATATACCTAAAACGTTTTTATTATTTTACATAACGACGTTGTCAAACAAGAAGTACCTACACAGTCACAAAAGTTCATCACAGTGTATGAACAAGGGTTCTATTGCGCAGCTGTTGCACGTATTCTTTTGCTTGGTCAAAACCAGTCTTTCGTGGCTCTGGAGGAGGAGGAGGACCTTCCACCAACTTCACAAAGTAGTGGCACTTGACGATTTTCATGATGCCATACATGCCTTTCCCATGGTAACGGATCCGCTTTGTATAGTGGCCTTTGCCTGCCAGTGACTCAGCTGAAGGAAAACAGGTGGGGAGGAGAGAAGACTATTCAGTCACAGAATAAACTGCTACATACCTGCAACTGGAACACTGCCTTACCAGTGGATTGCAAATGAAAACTTAATTCAATTAGAGATTCTCTTCTCCATCTTCCATAACATTTAGCAGATTACTGCTACAGAGGAAACCCTGGAGTTTCCTCTGTAACTAACACTTCAGAAGCATCAAAAAGATGCATTTAGAAAGTAAACACATGAAGATAATTAATGTCAGCTGTGCTGCAAGTAGAAAGCATATCTATCTTTAATGTTTCACTAAAGATATTTACTAGAAATTGTATTCCATCCATTTCTGCCAATTTGAAGCGAGAAAGTCTTACTAAGGATAAACTTCTCATAGAGTAGGATGACATTTTTCTGCATTAAAATAAAAAAGAAATTACCTATATGTAAATTTGATTTGAATTCCACATTGTGTTTTCTTACTGCCATTTCCTGAGCCTCTAACAGAACCTGTAACAAGAAGAGAGGGAAGCATTGAGCAGGAAGAGAAGAAGAGCTATTTCTTATCTCTGGATAAGATGAAGAAATTTGCAAGCTTAAGTCAATTACAGAACAGTACATCAGAGACATCAAAATTGTTAAAAATAGACTTATATTTTGTATTACTATGTTCTCTGCACACAAACTGAAAAATTTCAGGTCAACCTTATTATATCTTTGGGAAGGAAAGGAAGTGGGTTAGATGGCTCCCACCAGTAGCTGTCAGTGTATGGACCTTCAACTGATTTAATATCAGACTAGAAACAGACATGGGTAGAAGTCAACTTATGCCGTTCAGTATTTTTGAGCTAAAACTTAATACTACTTAGTCATAATTATGCCAGAAACCAATGCTTTGGCCAAGCAAACAATTTGATACTCCCAACAACTACTGTGTATGAAAAATTTTTATGCTTTAACAGAGTTCAATCCCTTCCCTGACAGTATTCCTCATCACTTATGATTTTGAAGAACTAAAGCACATTGACAGAGCCACAATTCGTGACAGATTCTGCATTATTTACCACGATCTTAAATCCAAAGAACGTTACAGCGAAGGTACCGACAAGTTACTTGTAATCATCAAGAATTTAAAACATTCAGCACAAGCTACCTCTGCATATTCTTAAGTCACAACATTACATGACTGCTACAAGAACGTGGTTTGAATGGGTTCTCACAGGCTTACCAGAAACATCTAAAACCAACACCTGTCACCAGATATTTGGAAAGCTTTCTTGAAACTTGGTTTGTTAGAGAATGCTCCCACATACCTCTTTGATCACCTTTGCTCCCTTTTTATCATTAAATTCCAACTGAGCAAGAGCTTGGTCAATGGACATTCCTTTAATCTGCAATTAAAGTGTTAAAGTTAACTAGTGCAATTACAAATGCTCCCCTTCTCTTATTCAGAAGATAGTATTTAAATTATTTTGCTGTTACAAAGAACAAATCAGAAGACTTCAGCTTGACATTTCCTCAGTGCAATATCTTACATACAGTGCTTCTCAGCTAAACGTTGAACGATCAATTATTCAACTTTTTCCCTTTTTTCTGAGAGTGAAAAAACAGCACATTACTTCAGAGATCCCCGGGTACACATTTGAAAACATATTAAGATAAAATAGTTAACTCAAACCACAGACAACTGCTTGCTGCACAAGTGATCCTCAGTACTCTATCATAAAGATACTGATTGCACTCTGAGCGAACTAGACAGTTAAAGCAAATACAACAATTAAATTCTAAAATTCACAACAAATAAGTACTTTTGCTTACCAGTTTTGCCAGATACCACATCTTATCTTTGCTGTACTTTATTTCCCTCCGACAATGATATATTTCCTAGGTGCATCAAAGAGAGGACAAGTAATTTTGCTGTGAGAAAAAGAATGAAGCGTACATGCCTACTCTGCAATGTATGTTCTTTCTAGGAATAGAAGAAGCTCTCCCTGTTACTCATACCTTGAACATACCAAGTCAGGCATACTGTTGCCATTGTAAATGGAAAGCACTATAAAAAACTTAAACAACAGTTAACTTTAATACAATCTTGTAAGCATTTAATTATTTTTTAAATAGAGATCTTGGAAATTTATTTTTTCCCTTATCTTTTTGTTTGCTCCTCCCCACCTTTTGAAGCAGCCTAAGCCCATTCAGTGTTAAGAATGTCACTGTGCCATCACATTATCTTGCTGGGGTAGCAACTCAACACCAAACGAATTTAATTAGCTCTTCAGAAGTGAGGAGGGCTTTGAGTTTGACTGACATGACGAGGTGTCTCCAAAGAGCTATTTAACATTATTACTGTACCAAGAGAGAGCAAAAGCAGCTAGTAAAATTTAACATCAATACAAATTTGAAGGACGTGGAATCTTTTACGCACAGCAAAAGAATTGATTTAAGTGAGCTGGTTGGTAACTCTATTTTCATGTATATATTGCACTAGTCAGCACAGTGCACAGCATGTATTCCTAATTCTAGGCCACAATATTGATAGAAATGATAGATGCTAATGGTTCACAAAAGCATATCAGAAAAAAAAAGATGATTCTTGTGAGACGCAAATGATTTATTTTGCTGAGCAGCACGTCTAACAGAGTAAACAAGGCATTACTTCCCAAGTGCAATTAAAAAAAAATGAAAATCCAAGACATCAGATTTCAAGAATGAGGAAATATCAAGAAATTCACCTAAAACTCTCCTTGGTTAAGGTGTAGATAAAGCAGTATTGATTACTCCCTTCAGTGACCAAAGACTACACTTAACTTTCCACAAGTGACTCCAATTGAAATACTTGCTTCTATTCACACTTATCTGTACTTCCCAGTTATAAGATGATCAAGAAGACAGGACAGGTAAAAACATGCATGAACTTGCTATCATGGAAAACTAGCATCATCTGTTATGACTACCTTTAAAAAAAAAAATCATGTTACTTAAACTGACTTCTCCAAAAGTTGTCTTGAATGCTATCAGGCCTTCACCGATTTTACACTCTTTGCTTCAATTTATGGTTTAGTAAACACAAGTTACTGTGCAACAGACTGAAGAACAATTCCACTGTACAGTGTATACAAAATGATTTTGTAAGGAAAAGAGATTTCTGCCATCACATTCTTCGCCTGACTCTCATGACTGTCCCCACACTTCAGAATCCCTCACACATATCAAACAAATGAAGCAACCATTATGAGAGTAGACAACCTATGAATAGCACCATTAAGAGGGAGGCCACAGCAAGAGGAAACAGTATCAAACCTCAGAGAATCTATAAAGCAGAGAAATCAAGAAATTAGAAGGGCATGCACTCTATTTTACTTACAGTAAACAGGCACCATTAGTTCCACTGCTAAAGGAAAGTTACACTTGTGGTTTTATGCAGAAAAAACAATCCAGCTGCTTTCTTTCCTAGTTACCTACTGCTGGTATGAACAGCACAAGTGTATAATGAGACATTCTTGGTAACTTTCATCTCTTCGTAGTTCACAGAATTCTACAAGCAGAGGATGGCATCTTTGCAGTTTGCAACACACTAGGCAGATGATCAGCTGCACAGCAGCTTCAAGTTCCAACATAAGTTAGAAATGGAGAACAACCAAAGCGATGTTAACTCCTACAATTTTAATATATGAAACAGACTAAAATCTTAAATAATCAATGAATAAGCAACCAGACTCATGCCTTGTGGAGTCATCCAGAGACAGAGACAATCTGTTCTGAAATTGCTAAACACAAACATGTAAAGAAATTCACAGGTGTGTGCTTACAGCTGGTCTGCGAGGTTCCCCAGGCAGCTGGGGAGGGTAGACAATCCTGTTCTTTTTCTCCCACTTCCCAAGTTTCTGCAGGGATGTACTTGTGTGGATGCACGACAGCGGGAAAACACTACCAGCTGCAAACCACCTGCAAGACAACACCACAGTCACTGCTGCTGAACATAAATAAAAGTTCTTTGTCCCTGTACAGATTATCTGAAAAAATTGTGAACTTACTTGTTTTGACAAAGAGAACTGACGCATTAACAATGTTACTTGAAAGCAGTCAAAAGTCCTTTACGGTTTACACTGAAGGTTTTTTTTAATTTAACAAAAAGCTTCAGGCTTCCCAAAGCATGCCAAGTAGCTTAAGTTACATTTGTATAGCATCAGATTTCACAGCGCCCCCTGATCAACACACAGACATCATTACCTCTCTCTTTTCTTGGATGCGGTTCATTACTTGCATTAACAACTCATGTCTTGTAATTTTCTCAAGACTAACCAATACTCATTTAACTTTTAGCAACAGACTTTCTAATAGCAATAATTTCTAGCTTTTCAAGGGACTGAGAGTGAAGAAGAAAGCATAGAAAGTGTGTAAGCATTTATCCTGTCTGAAATTTGAAAGGGAAAATAATCTCAGCTTTCAAAATGCAAGGAAATCAATGTAAGATAGCTGAAAGTAAATAAAAAACTTTCTACAGCTTCCAGTCAGTTTGCTCACTCACGTTCAGAAAGACCAAGCTGCATTTTGCCCCCTGCTGACCAGGCAGAGCAGTACGAGGCAGCTGCTCACAACGACAAGAAATCGATGAGTTCAAAATGAGATATTTGGAGCTTTAGCAAGGCTCAAACAGCTCTGTGTGGCTTGTCAAGTTGTGCAAAACCTTTTAAAATGACTGGCAAGCAGAACACAGTGATTATCTTCACAAAAGCGCTGCACACCTTAGGAAGTGTTCACATTATCAACAGGGAATAAAATGCTACGTAAATGTAACATTATGCACTTATTTCCCCAGTTATTTACCAAAACCACAGTTTACCATCACCAGACATAACATCATCGATTAATACAGGACAATATTTGACACGCACACGAATATCACTTTGCAGTTTCACAGCCTAACAGTGAAATAAGCATTACATGTTCTGCTGATACCTGGAAGGTGAGTCCTGACAGACTGAGAAACCTTACAGTCCTTATCTTAAGGCAATCCAGAGAACAACTCTATTTATCATAACTCCAGGAGAGGAAAGAGAACACGAACACATTGCAAGGAAAAGAAAGTGACAAGCAACAGAATTTTTTATGCTTTACACCCAAAAGGTTCTTTTAAGTAGGTTTTACACTCCATGACTTTACTGGAAGAAACATACAAAAGCAACAGTTGGGAGACATACAAAATAGAAGAACTGACCAGGGAAAGTGATTCAGCTGAACTGAAGGACAGTAACACAAGAACAACATACGCCTTCATTTCTTTTCCTTCAGTGACAGACCTCCGTGACTGACCTCCACAGGCTCTGGCAGAGACCAAAGCCCTGCACTTTGAGCATCACACACTCAGCTCTTTTGGAAGTGGGGATGCAGCAACCAGCACTGCCCAACATGCCTATGCAGCCCCTCCAGACTGAAGGGTCGGCCACTGGAGGAGAGCAGCCAATGGGGAGAGCGCAGTCGGATACAGGAGATGCCAATTTACTCCTCTGAACCATGCATCCAGAGAAAAATTTATGTGCGTGGCAGAACGGGGCCAAAACAGAGACCCTAACCGTGCCACAGAGCCGGAGCGCACAGGAAGACGGGTACAGGGACGGGGAGCGCCCGACGCCCGCAGCCCCCACCCAGGCCTGCGACAGGACAGCAGAGCCCCGGACTCACCTCTCCGGCCGCGCCCAGCCAAGGAGCCCCCGAACCCAGGCGCTACCTGCAAGGAAGAAACGAGCTGAGCCCGGGGAAGAGCGGGCGATACCTGCGGAATACCGCAATCGTCCCCTCACGCTCACCCGCACCTCCCGCACACCACGCCGCCATCTTCCCCGTCTCGCTTTACGGCGGCCGCTCCTGGCGCATGCGTATCGAAGCGGGCCGGGGGTTTTGCGACAGTTTGCGACGTTTTGCTCGGCGGCAGCGCCCGGTGCGAGCGTGTGGCGGCGGCGGCGGCGCGGCGTGGGTCCATGGCGGCGGCCGTGCGGGTGTTGCCCGCCTCGCCCAACTGGTACTGCAGCCGCTGCAGCGACACCAGCGGAGATGGGCGGCTTTACGGCTTCGCCGCCAGGCACCGCATCAGCGTGCTGGATGTCAGCACCGCTACGCCGACGTTTCACGGTACGGCCGCGATCCCCTCTTCCCCGTGCGCTGTATTTATAGGGGGCGGCTGAGCTCCTATTGGGTGTGTGTGGGGGGGGAATACCGCGTTCTCACAGCGCTTCTCTCGGTGCAGGGGAGCTCATCGGGCACACGGAGCGCATCGCCGCCTTCGCTTTCTCCCCGCACCGCGAGCACGGCGCTCTGTGCGCCAGCGGCTCGGACGACGGCAGCGTGCGGCTGTGGGACGCGGCGGGCCTGGCCCCGCGGGGCGAGCACGGCCTGCACCAGGTGGGAGCCGGGCCGCGGGGTTTCGTTCTGTGATGGAATTCCGAATGCGTGGAGCTCTGCTGCTGGGCGGTTTTTTCCCTTAGCCTTAGGTGCACGCTGCCTTTACAGCATCTTAACGGGCTGTTGGTCGCTGTCAGCACCTCCCTGCTGCCGCACCCAGCCCGCTTCGCAGCCGCCTGGCGTCTCACACAGGGCAGGGGGAGAGCATGCATGTGGGCAGCTAGCACAGCTCAGGACAAGGGCAAATAAAGTAACTCAAACAGGTTAGAACATGGAGCGCTTGTAAGTTAGTGTCTCCTTGTTATCCTGTGCTATAGAATCACAGAGTGGTTGAGTTGGAGGGGACCTCAAAGCCCATCCGGTTCCAACCCGCTGCCGTGGGCAGGAGCACCTCCCACCAGATCAACCTCAGGGCCCCGTCTGTGGCCTTGAGCACCTCCAGGGATGGGGCATCCCCAGCTCTCTGGGTCCCCAGCCTCACCGCCCTCTGGGGATGATCTCTAGCCAGCCAATGAAGGCAGGCTGCTAGAGCAACGTTCTGTTTTCCAGCCCCAAAGAACCTACTGCTAAATGCACTTCACTTTGTTTTGTGCTTTAGTTCTTTAAGGAACCTATGAAACGAATTTAGTGGCCAGGTATGCTAGATGGCTTGACACGTATTCAATTGTCTTTCTTCAGAATGCAATCACAGCATTACACTGGTCACCCCTTGTGAAAGATTTGATTGTATCCGGTGATGAAAAAGGGGTCATTGTTTGTTACTGGCATAGCAGAAGCGATAGCCAGCAATTCTTCCCAGAGCCTCGGACAATTTTTTGTCTCACTTGTTCTCCTCATCATGAAAACCTGGTGGCTATTGGGTAAGTGTCACGTTTTGCTTTCCGTTCTTCATCCGAAAGGCTCTTGTTTGGACTTTTTGCTGCAGAGTTGTAAGGTTATTTTTAAGAAGTTTTGATGGCTGGGTTTTTTTTTCATTGTATTCTAAATTGTATACAGCAATTTAGAAATAACATTTTGATTGGTAGTTGTGCAAGGTGTACAATTCTCTAACAATTTACAGGACTGAGTTTGGTTTAAACTCTGAAGTTATTTAAAACAAGTATTTTTTAATTAGATCTCATTAACGTTTGTCACATTACAGGTTACCTCATCTGAAGAGAGTTTCATAGCCTTACTAGGTGTTTGTCAACCATTGCCATTGCAGTCCTTTGGGCACCCAAGACTATATTGAACAAAGCAGGAATGTGAAAGCCCTTCAGATTTGTTCTCTCTCTCTCTCTCTCTCTCGACAACAAAGAGAAGAGATATGAGGGGATGAAAGTTATTTGTGGAAAAGGGAAAAGTTTTCCTCTTACAAAAGCCACTGTTACTTTTTAAGACTCTGAAAAGTGTATTGCTAATAAATTGGTGTTACTCTTGGAGCCAAATGTACTTCTTGAAGAGAAGGCAGCTGCATTTATGCTAGTGCTATACTTGAGCTCCAGTTGACTAGTCTCATTGTTGCTTGTGATTGGGCTTCTCTGTAATGTGGAGATAATGATCCTTGGTAATAGCTCAGAGATGGATTAGGTGTTACTCCACAAAGGTCTGAGAATCTGGTCATTAATTGAAATCTCTGTTTTTAGCTACAAGGATGGCATGGTGATTATAATTGATATCAGCAGAAAAAAAGAAATTCTTCATAGGCTAAGGGGTCACGATGATGAAATTCATTGCCTGGCCTGGTGCCCTGTACCTGGTGAAGGAAGGTTACCTGCTTGGCAAGATGAGCTCCAAGGTACGTAGAAGCAATACATAGTTTGTGAAGTGATTTTTAGCTCAGGAAAATGTCCCTGTGGAGAGCTGAATTCCTTATCTCTATAAAGTCAGTAAGTAGCTAATCAGAGGTAACTGATGAGTTCAGTTAAAATATTTTCTGATCCATAGCAATAGATTTTCAGTTAATGTTTAGAGCTTTGAATTCTTAAGTATAACAGACTTCAATGGTATTTCCTTCAGAAGAAGGTGACGTTCCAAATGGGGAGCTGAAACAAGATACAGCCATGAAGAAAGGTTGTTACTTGGCTTCAGGAAGCAAAGATCAGACGATACGAATATGGAGCTGTACTAGAGGCAGAAGTAAGTAAGATTAATAACTTAAGTGAGACATCAGTATGGGTGAAGTGCTCCTGGCTAACTGCAGTTTTCATTTGCTAACTGAATAGTTTAAGGAGTGGGGAGCATACTTAAAGTTTTAGATTCACAGGACTCTTCTATCAGAGAATCTTGACGTACAAAGTCTAGATGATCCCTTTCTTATCGTCAGGTGTAATGACTCTGAAGTTGCCGCCCACAAAGAGAAGAGGTGGAGCTGTTGATCCTGCTGTTAAAGAGCGTATTTGGCTCACTGTTCACTGGCCTTGTGGTCGTCCCACAGAAATTGTATCCAGCTCTTTTGGGTAAGTAGGAGACAAAGCAGCTTAGGTGCAGGCAGTAACAGTAAATTAATTCATTGATATTTAAAGAACTGGCAGGAAACACCACCTTCCTTCCTGGTATAGCCAGAGAGAGGACAGGCCAAGAGTTGTAGTGGGAGTTCAGACTTCTAGAAAACTGTTATTTGCCCTGCAATTCATCTGATAATCTAACTGAATACTGACTGCTAATGGTACTAAGTGTGGTTTTGGCCATTTAATGGAAACAAATGACATGTCTGCTTCTGACGTGATTAAGAGTGGATATTTGTAGGGTAGTTTTATCTCTGTACAGGGACATGTATGCATGTGTGTCTATCTATATTACTCTTACACTTGCAGTATGTGCATTAGCACTGATAGTCTATATTATTTTTTTGTAAGTGAACAATGAAATACACACACTTTACCTTTGGCAGAGGAGAACTGCTACACTGGGATTTGACCCAGCCTGGAAAACGCAAGTGGACACTTCTGGGATCTTCAGAAGGACAAAATCACTCCCGTATTGTGTTCAATCTGTGTTCTCTGAAGCATCAAGACAAAGAGCTGCTGCTTTCCATTTCAATGGACAGAGATGTAAGAGCCAATTTTAAAATTAACATCAAAACAGCAGTGGCAGTTCAGCTTGACTGAGTGAAACTACTCCTTTTATGACCGTGTATTTTCTCCTAAAGCAGGCTTATCCCTGCCTTTTATAACATCGTGGCTCAGCATTTGTTCTGAGCACAAGTTGTGCATTTCTTTGTTAGTTTGTAAGCTCAAGCTTTTACCATGGTGGACAGAATGGTTATGCCCTCTGGACTTGAAAATTAAACATTTAATAGCCGGAGCTTACTATATCTGCCCTTTTTTTTAGGGGGAGGGTTGTTTTTGTTTGGTTTGGGTTTGTTTGTTTGTTTTTTGCCTTTTACAGGCAACAGAGAGCCTCCTATTTTGAATCCAGAAGAGGGCCATAGAATTAAACCATAGTCGTTTTGTCTGTTCCATCAGTCTTCCAGTTATTACAGCCCTGTCTTTGACATGTGCTGCTCTGAGTGCAGATTGCATACTTTGAGTCTTCCTCTCACTTGTGCTTTGTCTTTTTCCCTGTGGTACCAGTCGTTTTAAATTTATCAATCGTTGTTCCTTAAATATTCTTTAGGTAAAGTGCTGGGACCTATCAACTCTGGATTGCAGCTGGACAATGCCTTCACTTGGGGGATTTGTCTATAGTCTTGCCTTCTCCCCTGTGGACCCAGGCTGTCTTGCCATTGGTGTTGGAGACAGCATGATCCGCGTATGGAATACTTTGTCTATGAGCAATATCTATGATGTTAAAACCTATTGGCAAAGCATAAAATCCAAGGTTACAGCAGTAAGTGTGCTTTTGATTCCCTTTCTTTCTTGTCTCTTTTCTTCCTCCATTTTTCTCTTGGAATAATGTTTTTCTTTCACTCTGAAGGTCTTTCCCAACTAAATACTATAATGCCAAGTTGTTACTTCTGTTCTCAATTTGTAGGATATAAATTTTAGAATTGAACAACACATTTTAGACCTTTTTAGAGCACTAGACATTTACATTACACATACTAAAAATCTGCTGAATTTTAGGTGGTTATTGTATCGCTTTCTTGGGTTTGTGCACCTTTGTGATCATTCCTTCCCTCATCCACGGTTTCCTTTGCGCTGCTAGGAAGTTTGGCACGTGCAAAAACCGGCATGGATGTCTTCAGTTTGGGTTTGACCAGCGGTTGGCTAAAGGCTAACATCTAGTAGAAGGTGGCAGCATTAAAACCTGGTAGTTGATCATGCCGAAAGCTTTATCACTGTTCTAAAATATTCACTATTTTGATGTTGTAGCGTAGATGTCAGGTAGTATTCAATGATTTTAGTACCTTTCATCTTGTCCCAATAACTGGTAAGGGAAGTCTTTGATTTGCATCACAGAGTGGTTAGATTGAGTTGCTGTAGTTGGCCGGGTGAATATAAGGGGCAGTGCTTGCTCTTTGGTTTCAATGCTTAACTTTCTGTTTATTATTTAAAAATAAATTGCCCGTTCCTTTTGTCATTATGGGGTTCTTTCTATTTTTCTTGCAGTTAGCGTGGCATCCAACTAAAGAAGGTTGCTTGGCTTTTGGTACAGATGATGGAAAAGTTGGCATATTTGACACCTTCTCCAGCAAGTAAGAAAGTAGTTTTCAAATTCACTGGTGTCAGATCCTGCTGCTATGGCAGCACGCGTAGGTGATGTGGTCTTTCCCGAGGTACACATTTGCTATTAGGTTATAGTTAAAATTAAATTAAAAGTAATCAGATGGATTTAAAGTGCATCATTTGATCTCTTCATTACATCTGGTAGCTCCTAAGGTAACCTTGTCAGACTGTGTAACAGTCACCTGTTGGAGGTCATCAGTCAAGGAAGACTTTGGCCAGAAAAAGAGTTTCATAAAATGAGCAACATGGAGGTGCAGTTCATTCAGACAGTTTTGTTCTGGTTTTAGTAGTGCTCTGCAGGAAGAGTCAAGGCTTGGCTAAGCCATTGCTTTAGTATATTAAAGCACCTGTTGTCTGTTTTCATCACTGGAAATACATTACTTTGATTGTTTTTCTTGTTTGTTTTTGCTTGTTTTGGATTTGGTTTAGTTTTGGTTTGTTTTTGTTTTGTTCTGTATTTTATTCTGTATTTCCCTTTGCTGAAATCTGACAACCCCTGCTTCCTTTTCTTCCTGCACAGTGCTAAGAATAAGCCACCTCAGATCTCCAGTACTTACCACAAGAGGACTGTATACACGTTAGCCTGGGGACCTCCAACTCCTCCTTTATCTTCTGGTGAGCGTTAAAACATCTTGTTACAAAATAGGAAATCCATACAGAGCACATAGATGCCACAAAGTTGGTATGCTTCCCTTCCTTAAGAATGTGAGTCCCATTTGCTTGGTAGCTGTCCTTCCTATCCACAAAGGATGTGTTCTGCTTGAGGAATTATTAATAGTTTTGCAAGGAATTAAAATAACCTGTTCCATGTTCTGAATTCTAGTAGCTTTAGGAAGTAGAGTACAACACCGCGTATTTCAGTGTATTGCAAATAGGTAGCTAGCTGTGTAGGCTCTCCACAGGAACTGTTTATGATCAAATCCAGATTCTTTACCTCCACAGGTGTGTTTCTATCATTAGAGCTAAACAGAACAGCTCCATTGGTCATCTTATGCAGCTTGGGGGTTTTTATTGAGCAGAACTTAAAGGGAGATTTAATGTGTGCAGCAACTGTGCTATGGAGAGATCTAGAATGAGAGGTCCTTTCAGAGGGTTGTTTTTTGAGAATTTCTTGCTGCCAGATCACAGAGAATCAAAGCATACATATAGCATTTTAAAATAACATTTTGATTGATAGTAATTGCGTTTCCTAAGACTGATGAAGAACACAGTATATTTAGCTTTTTTTCTCTGTTGGATAGGAGAAGAAGGTGAACACCCCTCTGTAACTTTATACAGTTGTGCAGGAGAAGGTATTGTTTTTCAACACAATCCTTGGAAACTTAGTGGAGAGGCAAATGACATCAACAAAACCATCAGAGACACTAACTCAATCAAAGTGAGTATGATTTTTGTCATCTTCTATGGATCTGTGCTTACAGTTGCTGTAGCCCTGTAGCTGTAGGCTTCTGAATTTTCTTGGGACATCTAGGGCTTTATAAGGAGCATAAGGAGATGGAGCATCGAGGTCCTTTTGGAATCCAGACAGACTTCACTTGAGACATTCCGCTGCACTGACAAAAATAGTCACTGGTTCTCGCATCATCTTGCAGTTCATTCAGTCCTTCTCAACTGCTGAAACTTGTGTCACTGCTACAGAACGCAGTGGACTCTTGTGTGGCTTTAATTTTGCAGACTAATTGTAATTCTGTCTAGTTGCCAGTCTTGTTCTGTTGATGTATGTGAGAGAGACTTAAGAGTTTGTGTGATGGCTGGTAATAGCTGTGTCCTCTCTCTACAGCACAAACTGCCTGTACGTACAGAGATCAGCTGGAAACCAGATGGCAAACTCTTGGCCCTTGGCAATGAAGATGGGTATGTTTCACTTGTCTGGATTGGCACATACACAACCTTAACCTACAGGAGTCACTACTGTGAAGCAAAAGTACTTCTGTTGTCCTGGTTTGGCTCTTTTCTTTCATTGCCTGTGTATCTGAATTATGATAATACAGCATTCTTTGCTGATATTTCATTTAGCTGCTCTTGGCATGGAGGATCTACAGCATTATGTTACTTCATTTTTCAAGGATCTACTCAGGATTGAAACACGCTTTCTTGATGTACTAAATAAGAGTGTGACTTGGATCCATAAAAGAAAATCTCATTTAGTTTCATAGACTGTCATTCTTGTCATTCAGGAGAAACAAAAAAAAAAATCACATTTTGACTGATTGGAGGATTTCTTACATTATTATTCTTGCATTTCAGGTCAATTGAAATATTTCAGGCTCCAGACTTGAAGTTGCTCTGCACTATCCAGCAGCATCACAAATTGATTAACGCTATTCGGTGGCATCACGAGCATGGGAGCGATCCAGAGCTGAGTTACTTGATAGCTTCAGGCTCAGTCAACGCCATTATCTATGTGCATAATCTGAAGAGTGTCATAGGTAATGGTTTGCAGATTCTATCCCATGTCTTGGCATCTTGTTTTGGTTTATTCTTGGTTTGTTTTGCTAGCCACAGTTTATCCTTTTATTTCTTCTTTCAGAGAGCACTTCAGAAAGTCCTCTGACAGTAACAGAGCCTTTTCGAACTCTGGCGGGACACACAGCAAAAGTCACAAGTCTTTCTTGGAGCCCTCACCACGAGGGAAGATTGGTTTCAGCTTGCTATGATGGCACTGCACAGGTATTTCTCTACAGCCACTCAGAATTGTATTTCTTTTACTTTAGTCCAGACCTATGGGAATGAATAGAAGGAGGCTGGGCAGTAGTTATGGTTTTGTACCTTGCAGTTTGATTTGTAAGTCCAGTTGTTAGCATTTTCATATTAGCATTTTTGGATTCTTAAGAAAGACATTAAGCAAGCATATTGGTACCAAAAAAAAAGAAAGCTTTTTGAGTTTTCTCTATTTGCTTGCTGGTGATTGAAATACCTCTGGAAAGTCACTAGAAGACAAGCTCCTACAAATGCAAATTGCTAAAGAGGAGGCGTAGAGTTTTACGGGTGGAGGAGGCTTTCTAAATAAGTTTCTTTCTTGCTGACAAGGTATGGGATGTTATGAAGGAAGAGCCACTCTGCAACTACCGAGGGCACCAGGGCCGGCTGCTGTGTGTCCAGTGGTCACCAGTGGATTCAGATTCTATTTATACTGGAGCTGATGATTTTTCCGTTCACAAGTGGCACATCTCAAAGCAGGAGCATACACGGCCTCCTCAAGGCAAGTATCTTCAAAGATCCTTTCCTGAAGGTGATTTGGGAGCTGGGAAACAGAGGGTTGCCATGTTGAAATGACAGCAAAGCATTTATGCTGAATCCAATTCTGCCTGCTGCCCCTTTACGGATAAAGGTTTAAATTCAATTGTATTCTTATTTGCAAACTCAGTGTTGATGTTGAGAGGCAAAACAGCTTATACCCCAAAAATCTGTACAGGTAATATCAGAGTAACTTTTTTTGTGACCTTTTATAGGCAAAAAAAGTATAGAATTGGAGAAAAAAAGAAGTATCCAACCGAAAGTAAAAGCCAAGAAGAAGAAAAGGCCTATAGGAAAGAGTCCAGCCAAGCAGGATCTAAGTGATGCCACGAATGGAGACGAGAGCATGAAGGATACATTGCTAGAGGAAAATGGAGTGTCAGACCATGAAGGAGAAAAAGAAGCTCAGGAGACAGAGCTGCCTGATAAAGATTCCATGGCCGGTAATAATTTAATTGTCTTAGTTTAGTGGCTCCCAGACTGCTTAGTAGCCTTCAGAGCATCAGCAAGCCTAACATATTTATGCAGGATTTTCTAATAGCACAATCTTATTGAAATAGTCCACTTGAAGGAAGTGTGATTCCATAACACTTTTTGTAACTTCATAGACTAGTTTGGAACTCGTTGTCTTTAAATAAAATGCCTTCTATCACCTGAGGTTGTTTTTTGACAGTTCTATAATGTTTTCTTATTATTTCCTTTCCCTAAAAAGCTATTAAGTTCTATGGCAAAGCAAAGCTTGCTTTCTGTATAATTTGAAATTATTGTTGCAGAATATTGTCAGTTATTTTGCTGTAGGCTTTTCCATGTATTGTTTATCCTTTCTTAATCACTTTTTAATTGCTTAATTGCACAGTGTCCAAGGATACATCTTCATCTGCATATGATTACTCTTCATTCAACTTGTCAAAACCTTTTGTAACCCAGAGAGCCACTCCTGTGAAAAAGGATCCACCTAAAGAGAAACCAGGTTAGTATGTTTCAGATACTTGCAACAGTCCTGTATCAAAACAGAGTTCTTCATTCTTGGCTTAAGCTTGGCTGCATCTTCCCTTATTAATGAGTGGTGGAGAAAGAAAAAGTGTGTTCTTAAAAATCTCTTAAGTATTTCGAGTCTCTTATTTGCTCTGCTTGCCAATGAATCAATTGAATAGTTGTTTAATGTGGGTGGAGATAGTGCCTTCTAGTTGTGAGTTTTACTCCAGGCAGGATGGGCAGAAAAACAGGCAAAGCAATCAGTATTTGAAAGTTAGCATTGTCATAACGGAGATGCAGGTGTCAGCTGAGCGTCTGTTTTTCATTTTCCTCTGTGAAGAACAGTTAGGTTTGTTGGTTTTTTTTTTTTTTTTTTTGCATATATCAGAGTTCTGCTCTCTCTGTGCAACCGTGACTAAAATGTACTGATTTTTCAGCTCCTGATGCCTCTCTGAAGAAGAGGAAACCTCGCTCTATTTTACCCTTCAGCACATCCATGGATCACAGATCAAAAGATGAATTGCATCAGGATTGCTTGAGGCTGGCTACATGCCTGAAAACCAAAGGTCAGAAAGGTCTTAAACTGCAGCTTCCCCTCTCTGATCAATTGGGCAAAATACTTAGAGGGAAGGTGCTCTAAAGTATTCAGAAGTTTGTCACAAATCCGAGGACGTGATCTGGACAACTTGGCATTAAGTTCTGGAAATGGTGATCTCCTGTCTAACTTCTCTTGTAGTGTTGTGGCGCTCCGTAGGCACTCCAGACAGGTTTTGTCTAGGATCCTGCATTATAGAGATAGAAGGTTTGTTTCACCTTCAGAAGGTGAAAGGGAAAATAAGTCATCAGGAAGATGTTTTTATTATCACAGTATTTTTCCTTAGATTCAGGGCATTCAAGGGAATTTCCTATGTTTGATTTGGAATAAGTGTCCTGCACACACAAAATTCTTCTACTCAAACATAGATGTCAGTTCTGAGTGACGATCTGCAAATGTGCAAGCTTCTTAAATCTGCTGTAAAGGAAAGAAAGTGGAAGATGTAAATATTTGCAGTAGTTGAGTGTAGTAGAGCAGTATACTAACTCGGCACATCCTACTTTCCCGTGTTGTACCAAATCCCAAGTGTTCACTCTTTATCTGTGTTAGATCATAATGAAGATGTGTCCCTTGACCTCCAGAATCGCATCCACTTGGGGCTGTTCACAGACAGAGCTTCTCTGCACAACATGATTGATGTGGAAGGTAAGTGGAATAATGAGCCCAGTTTGGCAGTACATCCTTTGTCACTGTGATATTCAAGGAGAAAACTTTCATGGCATATTTAAGTGCAGGATTAAGAATGCAGGTCTGTTTGAGGAGAACAAAACCTTACTTTGCCCAGTTTTTACAGCTTTCAAATACAAACCTAAAATGCTTTATGCCTGAACAAACTCATTTCTGTCAAGGTATTTTACCATGTCAAATAATGGTGGTGCACTTATGCTGATAGATAACTAGGAAATATGTTTACTTCAAACAGGAAAATACCACTTGGAGAATGGACATCCAGAGCTCTTTCAGCAGCTTATGCTGTGGAAAGGAGACATGAAGGGTGTACTCCAGGCAGCTGCTGAGAGGGGAGAACTGACAGACCAGCTGGTAGCGATCTCACCCATGGGTATGTTTGCTCATGTAACACATAAGCAGAATGAATTAGCTGCCAGATTTCACCTCATTGTATTTGTTCTGTGCTGGAAACTCATGACTCTTCTGGATTGGATAGTGGTTGCTTCTTTAACAGTATGATGACAAAAATCAAACACAAAACAAATCCTATTTATGACAAAGCGTGGATGTTCCCACAGGCACCCTTAGATTAGTACAGCAGAAAATAAAAGTGATTTCCTTTGGGACTTTTCAGAGAAGCAGTCTGTACTACCAAGGGCAAAGATGGTACTTTGTAAAATGTAGCAGTGAATTCTTGAAGAAACCAGGAGTTTTTTTCTGTTTTAAAACTTTGCCTGTAATTGCATTGCCTTCTCTTTTGCAGTTGGATATCAGGCTTGGGTTTGGACAGTAGAAGCCTTTGCGAAGCAGCTGTGTTTTCAGGAGCAATATGTGAAGGCTGCCTCCCATCTCCTGTCCATCCATAAAGTGTATGAAGCTGTCGAGCTCCTGAAAGTGAATAATTTTTACAGGTTGTTGCATGTTTGTGTTTAGATTTTTTTCTTCTTTCTTTTTTTCATAAAATATTTGAGGTAGTTTCTTTTTAAATGTAAGAGATGCTTCCTTTATGAAAGAAGGAGGTATTTATATATTTTTAATACAGTCAATCTTCTGTCTGGTTTCTCTTAATTAGGGAAGCAATTGTAATTGCTAAGGCCAGGCTGCGTCCAGAAGATCCAATTCTGAAGGATCTCTACACCAGCTGGGCAGCTCTGTTAGAGAAAGATGGTCATTATTCCATGGCTGCCAAATGGTAAGTGTTACTAGTAAGAAGACAGAATTGAGGGCTTCACACTTGTGATTACCAAAATTGCTAATAATATTTGGAATATTTTGGCCTGGAATAGCGTACTGGCTTTGCTTGGTGATGATTTCAGCTCTGCCATTTTTGGAGCTTAAACGCTTCTGAAAAGGATTCAGCTGATATCCAGACAGAGGCATTAATTTTTGTCTCTTGAATCTGTTTATATTACTCTTCTAAGCTACGCACAGTGCACACACCACCAGAAGTTTCATTCCGGAGTCTTAAGCTGCGTGACCTAGAATCAATTTGCTTTCTTCTCTTTTCAGTTATCTGGGGGCTTCCTCGCCTTATGATGCAGTTAAGGTGTTGGCAAAGAAGGGGGATGTGGCATCCCTTAAAACCGCTGCTGAGCTTGCTCTGATAGCTGGAGAGGAGGAATTGTCAGCAAGTCTGTCTTTCAGATGTGCCCAAGAAATGCTGTTATCCAGGAACTGGGTTGGAGCACAGGAAGTCCTTCAGCAACAGAAAACTTTATTTGTGAGTCTTCTTCTTTCCTTTCTGCTTTACTTTAGCACTGTCTCTCTCCAGATTAACTTTACACCTCTTCCTGTGTATTAACAATCTACAGGTAGCCCCGAGCTTGTTTTGCCTCAAAATATTTTGCTAGAAGTTTACTGCAATGATGCTGTAAAAAAAACCATCTTTGCAGCAAAAAAGGGCCTGTGATAAGGAGGCACGTAGGCTTGTTGCATGTGTAAGGGAGGTAGTTCAGAAGGTTTTTCTGTTTGTTTTTGCTTTGTTTTATTGTTTTTTTTGTTAGTTATATAGTGCAGATTTCTTTTTTAGTACGTAATACTGATCATAATAAGAAAGGTAAAAGAGTGTTCGTGGTTTACATTGAATGAATGAATGTGCTCGTTGTATCTCCATCTGCTGTTAGAGGCTTAATCCAGGGATTTCTTTTAGCGCAGACTGAGGAGCAGAATGGTACCTTACCTTGTTTTGATGTTTCCTTCTGACTGTAGAACCTCTGTCAGTATTTTTTCTTTGGAGCTGTAGTTGTGAAGTATGCCATCACCAGCAATCTGCTACTGGCTATGTTTTTAATTTGGCCACTTGGTAAAGTCAGTAAGAGAGTATTTTTCAGCTCAGTGCTCTTTTCTTTCTTCTCTCATTAAAGGGGCAAAGACTTGTTTTCTGCCTCAACGAACTGCTTTGTAAGTGCCTTAGTGAAAGAAGTCCCTGTAAGCGAAGGAGCCCCGTGCCTCCCTGTTACCACAGCTGGGAGCTGAACACAGACGCCTCCTTTTTTGACATGGTGATAGAAGTATGGCAGAAGGTACTGGGCATGAACACCACTGAAAAAGCCACGTGTGCATGGGAGCAACTGCACAGTATTGAGCATCCTCCTTCTACCAGCAACACTCACCCAAAGCAGGTAATTGGGCTTAGGTCGGTATACGCACTAAGCTTCCCTATGGCATGTGCAGCCACACAGCCACTTTGTGGTGTCCTGCAAGCTGGTTCCAGGGGTCTGCTTTCTGCTGCAGGATGAGGTTACAGTCTGGGAGAGCTAACAATAAGACAGCTGGGGCAGCTTCCAGATCTGCCAATTTGTTTCTGCACAGGATAAGAGCTGCCGTATGGTGTCAGTGATGAGCACTGAGATCACACGTGTGCTGGCTGGGAGTGGCTGGCATAGCTGAGTAGTCTCAGCAGTGATACAAGATTTTGTTTAGGACTGTCAGGAGAGGCAGAGATGCTTGTTAAAATACCATAGAGTTCAGGTTTGGTCATAGACTGATGCTCCTGCAGCTCTTCTCTCTGACCTTGGGGAGTCACTGACCATTGGCATACTTCTCAGCCATTTAAGAGGACACAGGCAAGCACAGTTGCTGATTATGATGGTGGCAAATCATGTAAAGATGCTCTGATTTCTTACAGAAAAGAGACTATGTAAGTTAGATCATTGTTAAAATTTCTCTTGGTTACATCACATGCTTCTGGGCTTTTCTGTAATGGTTTTAACCAGTGAGTCATTCATACTTAGCAGTAAAACTATTAATGTGCTCTCTGCTGCTTCCTCTAGGTGCTTTTCTATATCTCCCATGACCTGACCCTCGCAGCACTAAGCTATCAGGCTGCTGCCTGGGATGAGGCAGTGAAAAGTATTCTTGGTGCTGTGACCCGTAGTTACGATGCTGGCAATTTTACTCTGATGCAAGAAATTTGCAGTATCTTCCTTCCTGAAGGTAAGTCACTTCTTATACATCTCCTGGCCATGACAAATACAAGAACCTCCCTCGTAAGCAGACCTATGTGTCCATTAATCTTACTAGGCATAATAACATTTGGAAGGAGTAAGACACTCCCACATATACAGAAGCCTATGGCTTTTAGTAGTGCACTGTTCCATGCTAAGTCTGTGTCACTTAATTGTCCACAGAATCAGGGTGGTGGCCATCGTGTGATCTTTGATCCCAACTGGTAGGAAGCTCAGTGGTGTCAGCTGATGTTGGTGATGTGAGAAACCCAGCAAGCTCTGTTCTGTAATGGAGATGGGGGCACAGGGAAGCTGTGTCTATCTCATATTTAGAAGTCACTCTGGATTGCTCTTCTTCCCTGTACTCACCAGACGATCCAGTGCATTTAGCTGTGGCTCTTGATCATGTGAATATCCTAATTAGCAATTTAGGACACAAGGGATTTTGCTATAGATAAGAAGATGCAGTCTCATGCTAGCTAGAAGCCAGTACTGTATTTAAAAAGATGCCGAAGATGTCTGCTTTTGCTTTTCTGCTTCTAACATCACTCTGCAGTTATCTGAGTAAATCTCTGTTCTGGGACTCCTACATAGCCAGTCAGTTACTAGATCTGGTCTTTTGTATTTGGAAATCCTTATCATCTATTTGTAATTTTTTTTTTATTATTAGGCTGTGAGAACCTGAGAGATAAACTGGACAACACAAATTCTCAAAGCATAGATGCTTGCAGAAGTTTAGAGGGCTTTGTGGCTTATGGACTGCTGTATGATCTATGGTGGAACCCACCCAAAGATTCTCCTGTCTTGCAAAAGGCTGATTTGGATCCTGTGTTGTGTCCCACTGAGCAGACAGCTCTTGAGCGGAGTTGCATTCCTGGTCACTCCTCTCCTGAAGAAACCCTTGATCAAACTGCAGTTGAAGTGGATGAAAACCTCAACGATACAATTGAATTTCAGAGATGCAAGACAGAAAGCGTTTCAAGAACCAGCTCAGTTAATTTGGCAGACAGACAGTCAAAACTGAATGGCTGCAAAGTGCTTCTTTCAGAAACGATTGCTGCTTTGCAGAGCACACAGAGAGATATAGCTGAGGTCCAGAAGATTTTAGCAGACATGATCCACCAACATCAGCAGCAGAGGAATAATCTCCAGGAAAGCACAAATGGAAGTATCCAGGAGAACAACACGCAGCAGAGTTCAGAGAATGAATTGAATAAACCATGCTCTGACAGCAGCCAGATCAAGTGGTAAGCTTTAGAACGTGAAGAAATGGATTGAAAAGTGTTGCTTTTTTACTTTGTGCAGTGGATTTCTTACTTAGCTCAGATTATGTCTAATTTCACAATGATCACCCAGCACACACTTAACATAGATCTAGGAAGTTTTGCATTTCCCCAGAGCAATATAAGTGTGAACTTACTAGAGCTGAACAACTTTTTGATAGGTGGAATGTGTTGATGCAATGAATAAGCAGGGCAGCTTGAAGAGGATGATAAGAAGGACAGCCATGATTTGAGAGTTCTGTTTCTTTGCTGAACAATTATTTGGGACTTCAGGAAGAACCAGGGAGCGTAGTAGTTCTCTAACCCCATTCCCTTCCCCCTCCATGTTCTGATTACAGCAGGGAGGCTATGTAGTCATTTAAACACAACAGTTACTCATGACACCTACTCTTTTCTTAACAGTAAAGATGAAGTAAAAGAAACAGTTACCCTCCCTGAGCTAACTAAGCGCCTCTTGGAAGCAAAGCAGAAATTAGCAGAATTTCCAGACAGCTTAAAGGTAAGTTTCCAGAAGAGGTAGCATCATTCTGAAAGAAGACAGCCTTTTTCTAAGTCAGTGTAACACTGTAATGCTATAACGTGATGGAAAGTACAGCAATAATGGGGGGGAAACAAAGCCCTAGGCTATAGCAAACAAGAACAAGCCCAAATGCAGTAACCATGGACACAGAAACAAAGAAAGAAAATTTGCTTACCTTTAGAAGGCCTCAGATAGGCAGGGATCTCTAGCAAGGTACCCTCACCTCCACTGCCAACCCTTAAATGAGGTCTGGGAAGGGCTGGATCCTGGCTCCACCCCTTCCACTCACTAAGGTGCATTGCATTGCATGCACCTGAGCTCCCCTGGGCTGGCCCTGCCTTCCCACCAGGTGCTCCATCACTGCTTCAAGCTGGGACTCAGCATTTCCGCTACAGTCATATGCTCCCTTTTTTTATACAGAAGGTAAGGAGCAGTGACTTTCTTTGCGCCACAGCTGCATTCTAGATTTGTAGGATAAGGGTGCTAGTAATGTAAATACAGGCTGGCTGATATGTGGGCAGAATCATCATCCTTTTCCCTGAACTCATCCCGTAGCAATTTTAAGAGAATTAATTAATAGCTGGCACCAGAGTTAGATTCTTGCTTCAAGCATGACTTTCTCCATCTGGTTGGAGCATGTAGATTAAGTTTCTGCATGAGATAACTCAATGGGATATCTTGTATGAATCTCTCCCCTGTATTCTAAAAGAAATTCTTTACTATGTACAATAATTACATATACAGAAACAGTTTTGGTAGTGAAGTCATGAATGTAAGGTATAAAATGGCCTGTATTGATTAGAAGCTGTTCAAACATCACATCATGAGGCTGAAAACCATGTCTCCAGGCTGTATCATCCTTTCTCGTGTCTAGTCTATAATATAACTAAAAGTAATCACGGTGATAGCGCACGAGGGAGCAAACTTGGTTAAATGTGTGCTAATGTCCTAGAAGAAGAGGAAAAAATCCATCTGACTCATGACTGTCTCCTCCACAGATATTGTAAAGCAGTGTTTCTAGATGTGGCTGCTTGAATATGTTGTGGTAGAACAATTCTAACTGAAAGAGTAGACTTCACTTTTCTTTCTTTTTTTTTTTTTTTGTGTGTGTGTGCAGGTCTTTCCATTCCCTGATGTGCTGGAGTGCTGTCTTGTGCTCCTTCACACTGGAGCCCAGTGTCCTCCCGAATTACATGAACAGGCGTTGGATCTCCTTAGGAAACATGGTAGTGCCGGCGTTTATGAAAAGGCTGCCAGGAAGTTCTTGACATGACCTTTGGACACCAGACACATCTCCTTTGAGCTGCCCACAATTACTTAGCACCAGTTAACACCAAGACTGTTCTTTCTTCAAAGCGAAGGCTTGTTTCTATGGATACAGTTATTGATGACTACTGTTTTGGATAAAATTACAAAAAAATCAAGTTTATATACATACACTCATGGTCAACTATTACTTAATGAGATGATTGTGTTAGGAAATTGAAAAGTAGTAGATTGCAGCCTTGAAACTGCATACAAGAGTTTTATATGTCTTTTACTCGTTGGAAGTTATGCTAAGGAAATCTCTTGGAACTTACACATAAAAGAGTTTTGAGCAGCTGTCTTCCAGCAGAAGAGTACTAGCTGCCCTCTGAAGAGGACAGTGGTTCCCTCAAGTAGTCTGACCCTTAAAGCAGAGTTGTATTTACTTAAGAAACGTGTGACTTTATTTCCCCTTCTTTAAATAAAGTCTTCTACAAGCAGGAATGGGTATTTAATTAAATGTCATTGAAAGTAATTATTTTTGTTGTTGCTAAAACAATAGAAACTGAATATGCTGGATAAAGCAGGTGTTTGTTGCGTACCATAACTTAGCTTTGTGTTTTGTTAGTTTCTAAATATAGCGAGGGTAGATTTGAGGTAGTAACAAATTTTCTCTTCTTCAAGTGTCAAAAGTGATCCTAGGTTCTGGAGTCCTGAACATGCAACGCATTGACCATTCTGCAGCTTACTAGAACTTTTTCCTATCTTAACATAAAAACTTCTCCCTGAAAGAACAAGGCTGTAAAAAGCCTCAGTAACTTCTAGAAGCAAAACGGTTCAAATAGCAGCAGGTAAAAGGAGGGAGTTGTATCAAAAGATGTATTAATCTGGTGAGTTGTTCCCACTAACTTGAAATTGCTTGAACCAGGAGGGGGAGCTACTGCTTAACCAAACAGCTCTCCTGACATTTCAGCAAGAACCCGTATTGTGAAGGCAAAGCAGGAAAACTTAGCAGGACCCATCAGCAAAATTTGTCATTTTAAGCTGCTTGCTGAGCTAACAGAAGGTCAGAAAGAGAATATAACTCCAAAGAGATTTTAAGCTCAAGCTTATTAAAGAATAGCTGATAAAAGCAGATTTTAAGAACTACCCCAGTTGTATATCAGCAGTAGTAAAACAAAGAAGCTTCAGCATCTTCCCTTTCTTGCACGCAGGTATCTCTTGAATTCAGATTCCAAAGGCTGAGTTCCATCAAGTACTAAAATTCCCAAACAAGGCCTTGTTTAAAAAAATTTATTTTACAAAAATTAAAAACAAGCACTATTTACAAGCATTTCAAGTACCAGCTCTAAACCTTCGTTCCTAATCATGAATTGTTTAAGCTTGTTTAAAATGCATGACCAAGTCAAAATTTTGTTTGCCATGTCCAAAACTTTTGTGCTTTTTTTTTTGTTAAATAATGTAATTACAGAGCTGCCAAGGAAGAAAAAAGTATTATAGAATGGGTTGATTTCTAAAACTCAGAATCCCACATTGTTCTTCCATTCCCTAGCTCTGTTTCAGATGTCTTTAATGAAAAGGAGAGCTGTTTTGCAAGTTGTTAAGCGTAGAGTAAAAAAAGGGGAGAAGAGGAACAAGTTGATCCATTTTCTGAATTAATTGTGTCACAATGAGACTAAAATTTTTAGGTCGAGCTGAAGAAGACTGAAGTCAGAATATTGGTCCTGCCAAGAGGTTCTCAAGCAGAAGTTAATTTCTATGCCCTCTTATCTCTATCTAGAACAGTTTAATGCCTGTAAGAACTGAGCCAAGGCTCAGTATGGATCAAGCCACACAGAAGCAGAACTATGAATCTGACCAAATCGACTCCAGACTCCAGTAATAGCCATTCCCATTGTTGTTAAAGCAAATCTCCAAATAGTTTTAGCTGCAAGGATCGTTTTTAATGTTATCCTTTCCCAAACCTCTGCAGTGATCAAAGGGAGCATACTTTCCACAGACTACACAAAGATAAAATAAGCAAAAGATGAGGTGAAGCTGTCACCCTCACAACATGCAGAAGTTTTAAAATAAGCTTTCTAAAGCACAATTTGCAAGTTTATGTGCACGTCTGTGTCTGACTTCACTGGATTTCCAGGTCCTTATCTTAAAGGAATATTATTACACTGTTAAGTCTTCCTTGCAGATTCTGTACAGTATAAAGAGGAAAAAAACAGAGGTATACACAGTAGTTTCTGTCTTTTGCCCTTAGTATTAAAAAGATGGCAAATCACAAATGCTGGCATTAGGAATTCAGTCAACTCTCTCCAGGGTTTCAAATGAAGATGCAGCTCTTCAGCAAAACTGCAGGCCTTCTGGAGACTGTGTACTGTGCCTTTTGAGACACCGTTAGGGAAAGTGGTTGAGGACAGCAGCTGCCAATATAGTAACCATATTCTGCTGAGGGTTACCACTCATCATGGCTGCATGTTGTTGATAATAGCCAAAATGCTCATTTTCTCCTGAGCTGAGTCCACATCTTCATTTTGTTTCTGAGCCACTCCTGTGCCAAGACCATACAGCCGCCCACAATACTTTGCATCATCAATTGTATCCTCAAAAAACAACTGCGGAGGGAAAAAAAATAGGAAGGAAGAGGAATTATTTAATTGTTCCTCTAATCTGGAAAGCACCTAACCTTAATTAAAGAGCTCATCTGAAGTCAGCCACCTCTAGGATTCAGCGTAAGCAGTAAAACAAGGACTGGAAAGAAGAACAAAGGGAAAGATTCTGTGCCAATGTAAACAATTCCTCTTACTGACCATTTTGAAGTGTGATACAAAGCGCAAAAAAGAAAACAAACAGAAACACGTGGTTTGTATTGACGTTCATGGATAGAGTCTGGAGAAAGGAGAAACACAAAGGATACTGCACTACCTCTTTCATTCTGAAGAATGCCATTCCCGTGAGGAGAGAGTCGGATCCTGCCTGGTGCTGTCTTCCAATTCGCTGCAAATCCAGTTGATCTGCCACTTCTTGAAGGCCGCCCTGCAATGAAAACGGACTAGAGTTTATTTTCTAATAGCTTTGTGTTACAATAGGTGCCACATTTCTCCAGAACACAACTCTTAGATATTGTATGCAGCCTCCAGCAATATACACACCCCAGCTGTGAGTGAAAAATATTGTTCAAGAAAACAGAAATACTCTACTCAAATGTAGGTACGTCGCTTTCCTGTTGCAGATACACAAGATACACTCACAGGTTACAAATGCTGCACCTTTCCCACCCTTTCCTGAACCAAGGCTGTGATTCAGGACATAAATAATTTTCAACCCTCTGAGTGCCTAGCAATTAATCAAGTCATGCAGTAGTTCACGTAAGACAAAAACATTTCACTTTGCACAGGGGAAAAGATGTGATTCACAATGTTATGTGAACATTCCCTATATAATAAACATATTGACAAGCTTATAACTGGGGAGGCAGTACCTACTAGATACAAACTCAGCCTTAAGTGCCTGTGTGTGATTACTAGATTTGATATTCCAGTTTAGAGAGACAACATATGCAACAGTTCCGTCATTTGGCTTCCTGTGTACGCGCAAGGTTGTTGCCCATCCCTTGTTTGCATCAAAGATTGCAAGTACCTTGAGGTTTTTGCAGCTCTTCATTAAGTATTTTACATCATAGATAGATGGGAAGAAAAGGTTCAAGATATGGAAAAATTCATGTTCCTCTTCAGGTAACCTGGAATCTGTCAGCAGCTTCACCATGTAGCCAAAGTCATAACCACTGAAAATAAACACATATAGAAACCTGATAAACAGACAATGCTTGGACTCAGTTGGTACTAGTGTCACATTCTTTGCAAGAGGGTGTTTTTCTATACTCACAACCTTTTTTCCCCACAGAGAAAGACTGTAACAGCAAAAGAATTTGCAAGCAACACATGCACCAAATTCAGATGACAGCAGGCACTGATAGAAAATGAAGTACCAAGTGTCCTTAAAGTTCACCTTTACAAATTTAAACTTCTGTTAAGAACTGCACAGCTGCTAAAATACTTCTCCTTAAGATCTGTGCCAGTGTCCATGGACCAAAGCAGTAGTATTTAAGCCAAAAAGAGACATCTCGCTCTGTAGCACCAGTGGTCATCTCAGACCTACCTGTGAAAAGACAGCCATTTCACACTGTCACTAAGGACGACCCCCGAAGTCATAAGCAGCTCGGCAAAATGCAGGGTATCGATCCCTTCCTCTTCGTGCTTCTGGAACTGCAGCCCAGAGCTTGCAAGGAGGTCTATGGAATCCTGAGAGTACATATCCTCCCTGAAGGAGAAAAGCAGAGCTTTGCAGTCAACGTGCTAGCAAGTCAGGCTCATTTCAGATAAATTCCCCACACATCGCATTTTGGAACATGAGAGTGACCAACAGGCTATCTATCTCTGGGTTCCTGTTTGTGTCTCTAGAAAACTCAGATCACTTTTAATGCCATTACTCCTAATTTAACAAGATGTTCTGCAGTCTTAACTGCATATTAATCCTAGAGCAAAATCCAAAGAATCCACCTCCACAGAACTGACATTCTGAAAAAGATCACTAAGGTAACGGAAGCACCACGGATGATGAGAGAGAAAAGGGAAGTCACCCCAAAGAGGAAGACACACACCTCTAAAGCACCAAACACCACTGCTGTCTACATTTTTCCTCTTCACATCACAGCATGATACTACCTTATTATTATCTGCAATTCTATCTGAGAGAGCAAACAAAATTGCATAATACTTGACTACAGGGATGAGTGATGATATGCTTGGAACAGAGCTGAACAGGCACCTGAGTTTTATACTTGTGGGTTCCATGTGGAGGTGGGGGACATGACAACACAGAACAAAACTCATATCAAAATAACTTTGAGTCAAACAGTGTTCACAGAGTCAAAACCTCCTTGTTATGATTTCAGTGCTTTTTAAGAGGCTGACAGAGCTGTGGAAGTAAAAACTGCAACTTCTGTTTTCAAGAACGGTGTGATCAGCTTATATTAACAGGTTTTTTTGGTAACGTTCTGTTTCACAAGAATACTGGCTCCCAAAGAGCATGCACTATGGCCAGAGAAACTTTCTCTATTTGCAGGCAGCTTTAGTGGCATACATGCTGAACTTCTCTTTATAATTACATAGGAAGAGATAATGAAACTTGCTTCAACCGTAGCCCAGGAAATCATAGCATGGAAGAGACAAGAACAACTGCCACCCTCCTTTTAACAAGATTAATTCTCCCAAACAAACACACGTGATAATTCCACCAACACTGTTTCCTTTAGATGCCAGTTTGCCCTTTAGCAAAGCTGTGTAAAGTGGCGTTTTCCTTTTTGCTGAAAATAGCACATCCACCTTTACTTAGTAGAAAGAGGTATTTACATATTTACATATGCATTTAACTGATTATATTATATAGAAATATATAAAAAGTGTATGAAGTTTAAGATCATAACATTATTCCAAGAAATAAGATTAAGGCACGCCGAGTTTCTCGGCAGAGGCTATTTATCAAGGGAAAGTATATTAAGGACTACCAGAAATCCCACTCAAATTCCTGTCATGCCAAAATTGAGTCTCACATGATCTGTACTAGTATCTCAGTTTTTAATGCTCAGAACCAACCACTGATGATGAATATATATGGACTTCTGTATTTCCCAAAGACAAGCAACACTTCAGCAGTAGGCAGCAGATATATTCCCTAGCGCAGAAGACTCACGTAAGGTTGAATTTGAAGTTAAACTGCCAGGTGTTGATCCCAGAAGGATATTCTCCTTTCTCATTTGTGAAAGTCAGGCCCAGCTGGATAATTTTCAGAAGGTCAACATTACACCGAAGAAGCTGGTACTGATAGTCTATGGAACTGCGGAATTCACCAATTGGCCTTACAACAACCCCAGGAAACTCTGTGTCCTAGAAAAGAAGAGGACATTTATCACACATTCTGGCAGGAGCACACTGAGTTCTGCACCTGCAGGTCTCAATACTGCAATCTGTGAGTTCTTCTATAAGAAAACACTTATTTTTAATCCTGTTTCATTTTCTGTTATGGACTTCAAACTGCTACAAGACAGAACTAAAATAAAACCTACATCATTTGTCAGCTCATTGCATTCACTCATTTCTCATGGGTAACCTTTCTTGTAGTTTTGTTCCTTTCCAAAACAAAGATGTTATAAGATCATCCAGTATGAGCTACTGCATAATTTAAACATCTCTTACTCGCGACGGACTAACCCTCTTATTTTCCCTATATCTACTGAAAATGATTTATTTTAAAAAAATCTATTTAGAACACGAAAGAACAGTATATATAAAGTTAAATTTAGTGCTCTCACCAGTACAGATCGTGATGAACTCCACAGTTACTAAAAAAAATAGCCAATACCTACACTGAAGGAAATTACTGCAAATCAAAACAGACCTTAGCAACAAAACGACCATACTAGTTTTTAGTCTTAGGTCAAATAACGTCTATTGACTACAGCACACACAAAAACTTTCACAGAGAATCCAGTAAATGAAGGAATTTCAGCCTTCCACATCTTCCTGTATCCGCTCATACAGCACAGCAATTAAAACAGGGCCAGAATGAGATGAAACAGAAAGCGTATTGAAGCAAGATAGTTCATTTCCAATCAACATACAATTAAAAATATGTAACTGTTTACTGTTTTCTTATACAACTACACACTCTGAAGGCACGTATCTTTTTATGTCATGCTTTATTACAGAATTCTCATATCTTTGAGTTTAGCATCCCTAGTCAAAGCTGTCATAACTTACATATCGTAACTAAAAGCAGTTAGCTATGTGACTGACTGCTAAGCAGATAGAGACTTCTAAAAGCAGAAAGAGACTCCTCCCATCTGGAGGATATTCTGCTGTCCTGAAATAAAACTTCCTGAAACACGCTGTAATACCTACAGCCAGAATATTTTTCTTCTGGAAGAATCAACATGTGAGCACGCTACAAAGGAGCCACCTCTGCTAACAAGCTGTCACTTGTGGGTTTCTTGTCCTACAGTTTCATGTCAACTTCCACAGCCAAAATAGGTGAGAAATTCACAGGACAAATACACTGGGGAAATATAAACCTGACCTGGTCCAGTTCCTATTGCATAAGCTAATACATGCTGAGTAGCTGGATATTCAGTTAATTCCCTTTTTTAAGGTGGTCTCTCTCTTCTCCGCCTTTCAATCAATCCAAAAATGATGACAAAACGCACTATGTTCTGGAACATTTCCCTAGTGATGAGCTTCCTAATTTTTCACCAATTAACTGCTAGCTTTGTTCGATATGGGACAAGGGCTAACACTTCTTGCCCAAGAACTTCCTCAGAACCATTGAGGTTGGAAAAGATATCTTGGTCCAACTTCCACATTCCCCGTTCCTTGAATAAGACAAACGTGCCAAGCACGAAACATTTACCATTGCGATGTAGCTGTAACTTAGAACAATCTCTCGGATTTTCCTCATCTCTTCCTCCAGGTTGTTGGCCCACACCTCACAGATCACCTGGCTGTTCTCCGCCAGGGCTGCTGGCATCCTGCCGGGCCCAGGGCAAAGCCAGCTCCCTCGAGTTCAGATGGCAACCGCAAGCCGTGCGATCTAATCAGCGTGCTGCATCAAACAGACAGAACAGCGCTTTGCGTGAAGAAAGAGCTACAAAAAGGAACGAGCCACCAGAGTAAGGCACGCCTCCCAGACAGCATCCCAGCAGCCCTACGCAGGCAGAGCTCCGGAGCCTCCACCACCGGCCGCCCCGAGGCAGCCGGCAACGAACAACGGCCCCAACGGCGGCCCAGGCCCGGCCTCGGCGGGAGCGCGCCTCGCCCCACAGCCCGCGCGCCGCTCGCCCCCACGAGCCCCGCCGCCTCAGGGTGGGGGCCCACCCGGCCGCCGGCCGCCGCCCTCCGCCGTACCGCGAGGAGCCTCGCACCTGCTGGAGCCCGCCGGGCCCCGCCGCACCGCCTCCCGCGGGCCTCCCGAGCCCCGCCCGCCCCGCACCGCCCGTCCGCTCCGCCGCTCCCCATCGCCTTCCCCTCCCCCAAGCGCTACCTGCCCGGAAGCTGGGGCCGGGCCTCTCGCCTCCGCGCAGGCGCGACGAGGCCTCCGGGTGAGGCGGGATTTCCGGGTTGCCGCCTCGCTCTCGCGAGAGTTATGCCAAAGCCGCAGAGGCGCGCGGTGCGGTACGGTGCGGCTCGCGCCCGGCGCGCGCTCCCGCGGAGGGGGATGGAAACGGAGGGGGCGGGGAAAGCGGAGCGCCACGCGGGGTTCCGTCCGCAGCGCGCATGCGCGAAGCCGTTGTCTTGAGCGTGCGTCTGCCCGGCCGGGTGCTCAACGCGAAGCGCGTGACGTGGCTGTGTGCGTTGTGTGCAGCGTGCAGCCAGCTCGTTAGCCGAGGAAGTGCTGCTTCTCCGTGCTCAGCAGTCGCTGTTTGACTGCTCACGCTGCATTTCTGCTGCTGCTTCAGAGTCGTTATGTGCGTGCCATTGAGTCCGTGTCCTCGCACGGCCTCAGCTGCCTGCTTGCCATTTCGGCCCCAATCCCTGGGAGAACATCCTGGCAATTCCTACACTTCAAGCATCGTCCAGTGTCTCAGGTTTAGTGCTCACGCCTCAGCAGAAACAGCTCTGAAAGTGATGATTTGCTCAACGCTGCTCTCTATCCGTTGATCTTGGTGCTGTCAGCATCTTCCAAAGTTTATTTGGAGTCAAAGTTTATCATCACAGTCGATAGCTAGCATTTTGCCAACTCAGCTCGGATCTGTGGTCTCTCCTGCTCTGTCGTGCATGCCACGTGTTAGATTTGCAGATTCGCGTTTGTCACCTTTAGCAAAGAAAATCCCACTTCTTGCGTTCCTCAGAGCTGAGCCTGGGCAAGGATTGCCTCACACTGGAGGGTTTGTCATGACCGTGCCAGCTCAGGGTGCAGGCTCACCCACAGACGGCTGTGCTAGACCCTAATGGCAGTACAAAGCAAATGAAGACATCCTCTACGCTAATCTTAGAGACTATAAATCCTTCAGATACAGCCCGTATCTGAATTGAACAGAGGTTAAAAAGAAGCACTGAGCTCTGTGGCACTCACTCTTATCACCTACTCTAGCATATGAGATCAGCAGTCCTTCCAGTGCAAGATCAAGTCCAAATAAAGCACGGGACAGCCTTTATTCTCTCGAAATGCCAGTTTCCACTTCCTGCTTTGCACACACCTAAATAGTTTGGAGCAACCGCGTTGCTGCATATTAAGTCTCTGATAAATAACAATTAGTTGCAACAGCTGAGAATTAAAAAACTCCTTCCCCCTAAGAAATAGTCTGTATTAGTCAAGAGAAAGTGTCAGTGAAAACTGTAGCACAGTGTCAATATAGAAATGAAGCAACAGCAAAAGAGACGAAATGATATGAGGCTGGGAGGGGAGTTAGGAATATTCCTTCCAGAAAAGGCTGCTTGATAAAAATATAATGGTGCAAGAAATCAGGCAGTGACAACAAGGCACTGCCAGTACTCGTGCTTGCAGATCTCTCTGCAGTTCTAACTCCTCCCAGCTTGAGATGCTGCTTACAAAACAGCAGCGTATATTGCTTCACCAGTGAGTGGCTGTATGGTGCTAACTCTGAGGGGAAGTGGTCCTTATTTTTCCTTCTGTGGAAAGAGAAACGTGGTAAGTTATGTCAAGTAACACCCTGGTTGCACAGAGCTTAGTTTATAATAGGACACTGTACAGCGTCCTATTATAAACTAGGCTGTAGTAGTATAGATTGGGGCCACATCTGCATAATAAAGACAATGCTCCTGCAAGTTACATCTTGCAATACTGTAATTACAGACTTTATGGTCGGTAAGCATATTTAAACACAACTGAGGCCAACCGCATTCTAACCTATTTGCATTCATCCTCACAGATAGAACCAATACCTGTAACTGTTTGCTGGAGAGACACCTGGTGCAGTTTTTACTTTTAGTGAGACATGACGAAAACTGCACTGCTGGTTTTTTGCCAGACTCCCCTGTAACTCACATACGTTTAACAAATACACCTTTGACCCATTCAGTTGCACCGGCATTAGCTCCTTTGTGCTCAGAACATGAGTTAGTGCATGGTAGAAGCTACTTATCGTTAGGGTATGGCTCTTTTTTATTCTCAGATGGAGCCATTCACTCTTGATGCAAAATTCTCACCTGCAGAGATGTATTCTGAACGCTTAACCGAGTGGCAGCATGTGCATATGCACAGGGAGCAGTGCCAGTGCTAACAGTGACATGGTCCTGGCTTCACATGACTTGTCTGGGAGGGGACAGCCAACTCCTGCTTGGAAACACCCTGACGCCTGTGCCTAAACCCTCATAAAGTTTCCACAGCAGTAGTGGAAGGTGAGGAGTTGTACTCTGGGCTCTGTGCAGACACAAAGGACCTCTCCTAGGCTACAAGCAGCAGGAGGTGAGCCAAGAGACAGAGCTCAAAGGTATCGCGGCTTGAAAATACACGATTGAAACTGAAGAAATAACTGAAAGGCAATGCCGTATGTATGTTTAAAATACAATTGTAGGCTTTTCTAGGAACTGTAGTTGCCTTCTGAGCTATGCAGAGCCTGGCACGATAGGAGACCCACCAGACACGACATCTAGTCCTGTATCTGACTGCACAGCGTGGCTGATGTGCAGCTTTTGTGGGGAGCAGGTAGGTTGTCCTTAAATTCTCTTTCTATAGGTTTTGTACTTTCTCAAAGTACAGGAAGACAGGGTTGTTTGCCACTGTCCGTGCACTATAAAGGTTGATTCCAGTGAAGTTCTAAAATAGAAGATTCAAGCAAGAGGGGAAAAAGGAATACCAAGCAGCTGGGCTGGTAGCCAGTCCATCACTGCAGACACATCCAGTTATTCCTGCCAGCAGCAGGAACACAATACTGGGTACAGTACGAGGGGAAGTGGGCACTTGTGCAGCCTCAGCACGGGACTGTCTGGGCAACAAGAAATGTAAGAGGGCATGAATAATGATAAAAATGTAAATTTTTAATGTTAAAAAAAAGTCTTCTTTTTTTATCAAAGCTTTCTAACAGTTTTTTTTTTTCAGTTGATGTTAAGCATTTTAAAACATGACTTGGACAAACTAGCGTTTCTGATAGCTGAAATGTAAAAGACAAAGCAGATCTTAGCTGTTGGAGAGATGATGAAGTACGTGGAAATAAAAGAAATAGTTTGTATTGGAATTCTTTACTGCCTAAAGCCAGAAAAACATTGATTTAGGGTTTTGTTTGGATCAAATTTTGTGTTAACTATTCAGAGATAACCTCAAAGGAACTTCTATTTTAAACAGCACCGGTTGTGTCTAATGCTCGCAAATAGCTGCAGACAGCTGAGGTCTTCACTGGTTGCTTCAGGGCCGTGTAACATGCCAAGAGAGATCAGTGCCAAACAGTTGGAAGGACTTTTTGTTTGCTGAAACAGACATGGTTACATGAATGCTTTTGTTAACCTACCTGGTGCATTCTGAATCAGAAAAGATAGTATTCAGCAAAAAAAAAAAAAAAAAAGAGCAATGGGAAAAACAAAATCCTTCAAAATGTATCTTGTTTTAACGGAAATAATGCAAAGTTTTGTTCTCTACATATGTGACAATGAAGGTAGAGTACTGAGATTTTGGGGAGAAGGAGGGTAAGCAGACGTGGCAGTACTGTTTTAAAATGGAAGGTTTTGCTCAACAAAGACTCTTGTGATAATCTGATTATTTTTTAAAAAACAGAAGAAAGAGAAACTTTCACAAACTGATAGAATGCGAGGCTCAGTCAAGCAATGGCTCTTTCTCTTCCTAGCAACTCAAAGCAGAGTTGCATTCTCCAGTGCACTCTGCTCTCTAGCCCTTTGCATGCAACGATGCAGCAGGGTTTGATTCAGCGCTGCCGTATGGAGCTGCTAATGGTAACTGAGACATCTGCCCCGCTCACATCTAATGCTGCCTATTACCAGGTCATCTAGGAGTGGATTAATCTCTTACCGCAGTAACTGCGGCCAGCACTGTTTGCTGTACTGTCACAGCAGAATCGTGTCATCGTGCTGCGTTCCGTCCCTGCTGGGTGGTTGTTGAGAAGTTAGTGAGGTACGCAGCAAAAGGGCAAGGGACATGAGTCATAACAAGGGAAATTCTGACTTGATATTAGGAAAAAAATACAGGAGAGGTAGTCCAGCACCAGAACAGATCTCCCAGAGGAGCTGTGGAATCTCCTTCCATGGAAGTGCTCAAAGCTCAACACAAGGCTCTCAGCAACCTGATCTAACTTTGAAGGTGGTTCTGTCCTGAGCAAGAGGTTGGGCCAAGTCCCTTCCAAATGAAATTACGTTGTTATTTTATGTAGTGAAGTAAAACATACAGAGTAAGGAAGGTGTTGGAACAGGGGCTGGAATGGAGCAAAGCACCAAAAAATGAATGGGTTATTCATTTGATGTCTTTCAAATTTAGTGGTGTTTTCATAGAGATAATGGGCACTCCTGCACTGAGAGGACCTGTGTGACAAGATGGGAACATACTATATTGCATAACATAAACTCCTTCATCAAGTTCAGGAGGTCTTTGCAATGAAGATAAGATCAGTTTGTCCCACGGCGAGTTATTTACGTTGTTCTCTTCAGACCAGCATGTTATTTGTTATTGTAACTCCTAGGGGATAGTGTTCTCTATCAGATATGTTACAGACCCAATATATTTTACCAGTGAAGTTTTGGCTGGCAAATTTGATGTGGAGGGGAAAAAAAAATCAGAAGTTCTCATGGACCGGCTCTGTTAGCTCACAAAACCTAATAGCGAGGAGCCGTCGTCTCATCTTTCAAATTCTAGGGCTCTGTGATTTCCTTAACATGTAACACATTAAGCAACAGCACCGTAGGGCACCTCTCACACATTGCTTGGGTGGGTTTTCTTAGCCAAGAAAGATTATGTTAACCTGTTGATTTTTGCTACCAAAAGTTTCCCATTTCCCATTGGAGTGTTTACAACTCGAGTGTTGAAATAGGGGATTGGGAGTTAGGGCTTGTGGTTCCAAGTGTCAAATCACTTCTTGTCTGATTTCTTTTTTCTTCCCAGAACTGTTTAATATTAGTAGTTATGCGCGCTGGCCTCATCTTTTTCTATCCTTGAGTACTTAGGAGCACAAGTAGGAGGAAGGAGTCCAGCTTTTCTGTCTGCTGCCCATTGATTTGCACACTAATCCACTGTAGGGAAACAGCTGAAAACATTTGCAAATAAACAGAGTCGCATTTGTGGGGCTGTACCCAGAACGCTATCATCCAGTCTCCTGGATAATGTGATGGTTTCTTTTTGGCAGTGTATTTCTCCTTTCTGAAACACCGCAAGAGGAGCACTCCCAAGAGGCTTGCTATCATCTCAAAGGTAATAGAATATCATCTCTCTAATGAATCATTTTCTAACTGTTTGTACCTTAGACAGGTGCCTTGGAATCTTCTTTCTACCTTCCTGTGTGACCTTAGGTAACATGGTTTGCCTGTGCTTGATTATTCTTCCAACTTTGAGAAGCAAAACAGATCGAATTGTGCAACAGTCAGTAATCTGTCATTCATATTATTAGAACGTATGTACTTTGTTCTTAATGTCTGTGTGAAACCAAGAAAACTTTAAGGAATGTTCTCTTAGCTTTTGCTAATTACAGTTTATGTTAAGAGCGCAGCAATATAAAAACAGCTGCGCAATAACCACTGTGACAGGCACAGCACACCTCCTGGAATAGATCTTTCTGGGGCCAAGGAGAGCAATTCAGGCCCAGCAGCTGCTTAAACCTCGTGTTTGATTCTTTCCTTTTATTCCTTTCATTTTTAAATTCAAATGTGGCAATAAACAGGCAGGTCAGAGCCAAACGCGAGGAGATCTATTAGGAGGTAGCCACCCGTGCTGTGGGTCTTAAATCCTCAAATTGACAGCTATTTCTGTCATTATCAGCCACAGCTGGACTTAGAGCCGTGATGATTTTCTCACCATGCTCTCAGACTGTAACTTACAGTTCCTCTGCAGTGAAGGCTGCACGGTGCTCTGCTGTGTTAATACTTCATGGCACAAGCTCACATTATAGTAGTCAGGTTTTTGTGATTTCACTGCTGTCAGTTTAGCAGCATGCCTTCGTTATGGAAGAGTGCACGTCTCATGTCATCGTTTGCTTGGCAGTCTGTGTAGGGCTAGGGTTCCTACTGAGTGCAGCGTGTTTGTGGGACAGATGGAGGGAGATTGCTGTGCCACAGCACACCAGTGCCACAATCAGGAGCTTTGGTTTTGGCTGTTCTTCCATTTTAGTTTGCTAACCTTACATCCCCATGGGAAAATACTAATACACATCAGGAAGTAAAGGCATTTTTGTAAGGCCTTGTTTAGAGCTTTGTTTCTTATACAGTAACGAAGGATGGACAGGGCATGGAGAGTAAATACCTTAGTTTTGCAACTGAACTTGCAGATGAAGTGATTTGCTGTTGTTAGCAGTGTATTCTTCCACCCTCCAGCTATACAAAGCTCACTCAGGTCGCTTCTTATTTCAGATGAAGAGAGACTCTGGGTATTCCACCATGGCTGCACATCGGGAGCAGGTAAAGACTCCAAGTCCATCATTTAATGAAAGTATTGAGCAGGTGCCTTGGAAAGCTGGATGAGCTGAGCAACCTCCTGAGAGAAGCGACAGACCTATCAACTCTCTGACCACTTTAGCACAACCAGGAGATCATCACTCGTCACTACTGAAACATTTTCCCAGCATTTTTTCCCTCCCAGTGGCCTGCAGCTGTAGCACTGAGTGGTGAAAGGCCTCTTATCATTGCATGCATGGCAAGATACCATAATACTCTGCATAGCCAGGAGCTGTGCCACCTGGCTGGGCCCGGTCCTCAAAGTGGTGCTGCTTAACAAACTCTTTCCCAGCTGGTGTGCCCCAGTCTCTTTACCTTGCAGGTAGGAACTCTGACTGGCACTTCAGGTATTTACCAAATTGTACAAGGCCTTTAAGGACAAGATCTTGGGCGATCAGTGGATCAGGGTTTGGAAACCTCTCCGCAGGAGTCGCTTGGATGAAAAGAAACAGGGTGTTAACCCTTGGACTTGATGAGCGAGATTTTTTTTTAATGTGAACTTCTCTGTCCCTGCAGTTCATGTAATTATACTGTGTGGGATTCATTCACGTAATCACTTCCTCACGTGCCGTAAAAGCACAGCCTCCAAACACGACAGTTTCTGTCAGAAGGCTTTTAAAATAGCTGAAGTGCTGAACTTTGACTGCTCTCTGTCCTGCCTCAAAGCAGAGCTCTGAGGTGGATCGGGAGTCATTCATTTGTGTAGATCTTTGAGATCTTCAGCTGGAGGAGGATGAAGAACCAAATACTATTTGCTCTAACGAAGAATTCTGACTCTCTAAAACTTGGAGTTTTTCTTTGGTATCTTTGTCTGTCATCTCAGGCTAAAGAAGGATTTGTGGGGTAGAGTTCTGTTAAAAGACTCAAAGTATTTTAGAGCTTTTTATACTTTTTTTTCCCTAAAGAATACCTAGATGGTGCTCCAAGCTTTAAAGATTAAGAAATTCTTTTCTAATATCAGCATACATTAGAGTAACACGGACAACACAGATAATGCTGGAAGCGTGTGACCTATGAGAGCAAATGTCCTGCCCCAAATTCAGCACGTACTACTGTGAAGCTGGAACAGATGACTCTTTGACCGGCCTTGCATTTGCAGTGGAGCATACCCACTGATAGTGCTGGCAACTGATTGTATTGCTTTTAATGTAAGCCTATAGGGCTCACAGGCACGAAGCTGTAGGGCAAGAGTCCATGAAATTACTTTCTCCTCAGCTGCCAACTTGACAAAAACCGAGATGATAGGAACAAATGTTTGCTTCAGTGAGGAAAGTTTCAGTGCTAATGAGCAAAGTTCTGTCCTGGGACAGATAAATATTGCTGACAAGTTCTGGGCAATGTTTAATATTCTGTAGCTGTTACAGAACCTGAAAGAGCTCCTAACGCTGAAAGCTGTGTTGAGAGGGTTCCTCCGTGTTGCATTACCCAAAACACACCTGCATTCAGCAGTTACTACTGAGCTGCCTCTCTTGTTTGTCCTCTCTGACGGGTGAGGAACAGGACAGCAACTGTGAATCATGCTATTTTTACTCCAGTCTGTTTTTGCAGCACAACAACACAGATAAAAAACAGGAAGGACAGAGTTACGTGCAGGGCACTAGCTGGTTATTACACTATATTATTTTAGAGTTGCATTTGTGTTTCAGTCATCCTGCTGGTACATATAATGCACATTCACCCGAGAAAACTCAAACTAACATATCCGAACTCCAGAGTCAATTCCAACTGGGGCTATGCTAGAAGACAAACAGTTATCTATGTATTTATCATATACTTGATAAACATTTTTAAATATTTACATGTTCAAATATATTGAATACTGCTTTTTGAATATCCTTATTCCAAGCATCAAAAGGACTCTGATAATTTTCTGACTCTTTTGCAGTTGCTTTGTGAAGTTCAAGTCCTTACTGTGCTAAGAGAATCGTGTTAACATCACAGGGCTCTCACACTGTACACAAGAAGATTCCTTTAGCAGATAACATTGCCGTGACTGGGAGCAAGGATTTAGAGAACGCTGTACTTTAATAAGTTGAGCGTTTTAACTCCTTGTTGTTGTGCAGTTGTTCTGTACAGAGGGCACCTGGTGCCTTCTAGACGAGTTGTACTCCCAGTACTAGAAGTGAGTTGTGTCTGTGATGGGCTAAAGGCACAGCACAAGGCAAAGTAACGTCCTGTATTAGACCTCTGTTACGGGGGAAAGGATAAGCTTCTGGGCACGTGAGGCTGCCTTCAGAATCAGTCTTCAAAGCCAAAAAGGGAGTTGAGACAAGTAGCTCTGGATCACCTGAGCATAGCAGTTCTTCATGACTGCAGGGGGAGAGCCCATGGCATACTGGGAGGGAGAACAGACTGGCGGAGTGGGGGAAGTGTTGTGATGGAGCACTGTTCCTTACCCCACAGTCTTCCATTCCTACCGATCTGAGTTGTCCAGAAGCCCTTTACAGTACAGTTCTTCGGGTACCGAGAAATCTATCCAATAAAAACAGGGAAGGAAAATTCAGTGGTCCTTAACAGCTTTGTTACTATGTTCTTCAGAATGTAAAACAATACAGGCTGACATAGGACCACCTGTACCACATACGTTTCAAATGCAAAAGCTCTGGTACAGGACAGCAGCACACGCTTAACTCTTGTTGCTTGCGCACAGGAAGAGAAGCTCTGGGTTGCCCTGAAGATGTCTGCCCTTGTCCTCGGCTCAGGCCTGCTCATATTCACTGCCTTAATGAACTCTGTTTCTTGGTAAGATTGTTCAGACAAAAGGGGCTTGAGGAAAAGCATTTTTGTGGAGGGGGGATAAGTGGATTGTGAAAAGATGAGTGACTGAGAACGCTTATTCCCCACAGGTATGTGCAAAAGATTTGGGAAACTTCCGGCTACTTCTGGCAAACAACATGGCTGAAACTTTACTACCTGTTGGAGGGAAGGGAGTGGTCACTTTTCCTCTTCGGTGAGTTCCTCAGGTTAACACCCCTTTGCTGTACAAGAAACCATCCATGCGATGCATCTAAAATGGAACATGGATGTGCCATCCTCAGCTCACTGCTTCCCGCACTGAAAAGCACGTGGAGCCTTCCAGGCCAGCTACAGCTGACAGCACAGCCATGCTGCCTTTGGAGTGCTTCCTCATTAGACCCATTACACAGGTTAAAAATTTCATCCTTTTGCTGCTGCTGAAAGCACAGAAATAGCTTCCCTAAGTAGACATAACTCTTAGCTCCTGTGAGAAGAATGACTCAGTAGAACTAATTTCTGAAAACTGAAGTAAAATTAGCGAATTTTACACTTGCTGTAGTACATACGCAGCCCTTCTCCATCTGTAATTAACTCAAACAGGCTCGGCAAGGGATGTTGCAAGACCCCAAGGATCAACTCAACCTTATCCAATATGTATTTAAAAATCAGCTGTGAGATAGATCCGCAGTCTCCCAGAAAAGCCCCCGGTTTAGGCAAATTTTAGCCTATGGGGCAGTTGTGCAGTTTAACCTCCTCACCATTCCCTAGGTCTTAGCTGGGTTTCAGAACCTATATTCCATTTTAAAGCATCACAGTGCAGGGGACCCGGCACACGTGGCTCCTAGTAAAATCCTCTGGATGTTACTCCACTGTATTTTTTAATCTGTCCATAGCTCCCAAGGTATTTACATATCCCTGTCTCTTCATCACATCACAGGGGCTGCATTGGTTCCTAGCCTTGCTTTCTGGTGCTTCAATGGAATCCTTTTGGTGGCTGATGTAACAGGAAAGCCAACTTTCATTACTCGGTATCGCATTCAGCTGGGCAAAAATGATCCTGTAAGTATTTCTCAGTGTGCTTCTTCTGCTGGCTACATACTTCTTGCAGTCTGTTAGTTCAGGAAAGGGGAGAAGAATCACTTATGCTTTTCTCTTCCAACCAGATGGGATCCAAGGAGAATGAGGCTAAGTCTTGTATACCTACTGCAGAGGAAGGCAGTTCTTGCAATTAGGCTGCTGATTAGATCTTGGTAGTCCACTTGTTAAAAAGTTGATCCTGCAGCTAACTAATATGAAAACAGCCAACAAATCTTAAAGCTCTTTGTCCTTCCAACTCAAAGCCACAGTGCTTCTGGAATCCTGACTTCTTTTTTACAGGTGGACACACAGAAATTGCGACAAGCCATCTACACAGCGCTGTTTAATCAGTTCTTTGTCTCCTTTCCCATGCTCGTGCCCATGTTCTATGTAATGAAATGGTGGGGCAACACCTTCAGCAAGGAATTACCCACTTTCCAGTGGTTTCTTGTGGACCTGAGCATCTTTACCTTAATAGAGGAAATCCTCTTCTATTATTCACACAGGTGAGCTGAGCACAGGAACAGGACTCTGGTTTGCCCCCATGCCGTTAAGCTCATACACAGCAGCGGTCCTAGTCCAGCCTCTTCCATCAGTCTTGTATTTAACCCATCCTTACTGCTTGAGGTGTAGCTGCTGTACTGCTGCTAGGAACTATGGTGAGCAAAAATGGGTGAAAACTACAGAAGTGGCAGCTTAGAGGCGGAGGAGGAGAAGAACAGCTCTTTTCTTTGAAAAGAGGAGAACAGGACTGACTATCCTGAAGGAAAAAAGCTTAAGAATACAGTGACTGATGTCCTCTTCTCCTGAATAGCACCTACAAAACACGGCCTAGCTCCTGACACTGCAGGCTTTCTGAGCAGTGACTCCAGCAGTGGAGGATGAAACTGAAGCAAGGAAGGAAAAAGCCTGCAAGACCGTGCAGGACTAAGCACAGCGTTCTCAGAAATACATAGAGTTCCCTTGTGGGCAATGGGAAACAGAAAACACAAGGGGCCAGTTCCTACTAAGGGCCCAGGGAACCTAAAATCCTGTCTCTAATTGTTGCCAGTAGGAAAAGTCGGAATACAGAAAATATGAAGTGAGTCTCTCACTAAAATGTACTCCCAAGTCTGAGCAAATCAGTCTTTCATAGGCCTGATTTATGGGATGTATCAGAACTTAAGTTTAACATCAACCAGCAGACAGTGGAACCACTGAATGAGGGCTCAGCGTTAATGAGAGGAAACCAGGGATCCTACACTGTCATTCCTGGCTGCTCTAAGATCTGTTTTAAATAGGCACAAGCAAGTCCCCGGGGGAAGTTCTGTTACTCGACGTTCCTTTCTTATGGGGTGCAAAACTACACTGCTGTGTTTTCTCTACTTAGGCTTGTTCATCTCCCGTTCCTGTACAAGCACATTCACAAGAAGCACCACGAATGGACAGCCCCCATTGGCGTGGTCTCCATTTATGCTCACCCATTAGAACACATAGTAAGTGGCTTCTCCCATGGTCACCTTCCTCCTCCTGCATGGAGTGTGGTTTCCATGGGATGAGGAGCAGTGGTAAGAGAAGCAAAGCAAATGCTCCCTTGGAATCTTCTTTCTCCAAAGAGGAAGCCACGCTGCGTTTCCAGGAAACCTAGCTGTAGAAGTGCTGCAGTGCCTGTTTGTACTGCACTTCACTGGCTTTAAGAGCACAAATCCAGGGGCCTCCAATAGATGAGGAAATGTCTGAATGGTGTTTCCTTGAGCACACAGCTTCAGAAGATTCCACTTCTAAATACCATCTCCTGTTAACAGTAGTCCTCGGCTGCTGCAGCAGCTCTTTGAGTCTCCCTCCGACAGTCTCTGGGTAAAAGAATGGCTTTTTGGTGCAGTAAGCTTGATCTGGGCAACGACAGCTATTTGTGCCACTGGTAGGACACAATGAAGTGATGCAGCTGAGATCATCACGTTGCTGCTCGTGTCCACACATCACGTGGACCTAGAACCCTTTTACAGCTTGCTTTCCCAAGAGCAGCTTCAGCAGTATTCCAAGGTAAAGCTGAAATTCTCCCCTCTGACTCCGGGGTGAGTTACTAGAATCCTGCTGCCCTCATAGCCCTCGTTTGATTTCACATCTTTCGTTACAAGTTTAGGGATCTTGGACGCTGACTATATAGCACAGTGAGTAAACTTGAGTTAGCTCAGAGTAAAATTATCTTTGATGATTAGGTAGTTTTAGTAAGGTATTTTCAGAGGGATCTGCCCCTTACGCTGTTTGCACAATACCAATAGGCCCAGGTGAAATAATTCAGCTCCTAGAGGAGAGCCTGCTTGCTGTGGCCCCATTAATGAGGCTGTTTGCTTCTCTTTTCTAGCTCTCCAACACGCTGCCTGTCATGACTGGCCCGATGCTCATGGGGTCTCACATGGTTTCAATCACAGCGTGGTTCTCCCTTGCTCTTGTAACAACAAGCATTTCACACTGTGGCTACCACCTGCCCTTCCTACCGTCGCCAGAATTCCACGACTTCCATCACCTCAAGTACGTCCCAGCTTCCATTTCTCCTCCTTCCTGTGCCCTGTCACTGCTGGTAGACAGAGCTCCTTTCTGCGAGTCAAGTGATTTTGCATCATTCACGTACAAGCAGAGAAACCCATCCGGTGCACCTCATAGCACACCAGAATGCTGTCAGGTTTTAGAGCAGTTAAACAGAGCTTTGGTTTTCAGATGATTCCAGCTGCCTTCCCACACAACTGCCATCCACCTCAGGAGAGCTTCTCTAAAGCACAAACACAGCAGCCGAGTCCAAGTGTTTCAAGTGTCCTGAGGTGACACGAGAGGAAAGCATGTAGCATCTAAAGTAGCAGCTATCAGCTGGATGTTCCCCAGCACAAGCACAAAGTTCCCTGCAAGGCTCTTCATGGGAATTCAGAAGATACTGTGTACGATCTAGAGCAAGGGCAAATCACACGGCACAATAGATCTGCAGCAGGAGTCTCCCTGTCTCTTTCCCATACACTGAGATTAGCGATGGTGATCAGGTAACGCCTTGGCCAAAAAGCCTCAACTAACCCTTCTTGGCAAAGGTTCTCAGCCCCCTTTTACACTGGAGAGAGCAAAGTTTCAGTACAGTGTTCAGGGATACTTACCAAAATAGGGGAAGAATAGTCTCCATCTCCCTGCTGCACATTGAATTCATACAAACACTTCCTCAAGCAGTTTGCTTCTCCAATAGAAACAGAAGATGTGGCAGTTCTAATGCGACCTAAGTGCAGGGCAGCACCCAAAATGTGGGCCCAGTTCTTGTTACCAACCATTTCATCTGCAGCTCACCTCAGATCTGTCTGGGCAGAACGGCTGTGCCAGCATCTGCGGTGCTGGGAGCATGGCAGCTCCACATCCCTAGGCAGCCTGGTCTCAAGAAATGGCAAGGTGGGTGCCCAGCTGCTCCCACAGCTCTGTGCCGCTGGGCAGTTGTTCAGAGCAGTTGTTCAGTGCCATTCCTGGATAACGATGTATCGAGGGGTTCGTCAGAGCTGTGAGGCAGACAAGTACAGCAGCAGCAATCAGGTGAATGCCTTACCAGGGCTCTGAAAGGAGATGGAAACAGGAAGGGTGAGGTAACTTCAATAACTTCTAGTGATGTTTATTCTCTGTTACACTTCCAGGTTCAACCAGTGTTATGGAGTCTTGGGAGTGCTGGATTATCTGCACGGAACAGATGAAGTGTTCAGACAAAGCAAAGCCTACGAGAGACACAGGGTGCTCCTCAGCCTCACACCACTCTCCAAAAGCATCCCTGATATACCCAAGAGGGCAGAGTGAGCCCCACCAGCCTGCAGCTCCTGCAGAGCCCAGGGACAAGGAGAGAAAGAGACAATGATTTACACTAATTAGCATTTTACTTGGGAAACAAGTTATTATTCACAAGTAACGAATCTCAAAACTGAGCTTAAACATGATACTTGAGATATCTGCACCCACTGCCTGTTATTTTCCACCTAAAGCATGAAAAAACTACTCTAGAAAGTTGTTTCTAAACCATTGCACTGCTTCTTGGTTCCAGATACCTGCATGCAAGCGAGATGCATTCTAGGCTACATGGTTTTGGGAACTGCTGAATTATCATTAAGGTTGCTATAACAATTTTTCATAGACCATGCCACGGCGTCTTCCAGCAGCATCCTATAATACCAGTAAGATCACTGTAACTACATACCACAGGAATTAAACCCGCTACTTCCCTGAGACTTAGCTTTACCTGATGTCAGGAGGCCTTGGATGTGCGATGCTTTGTCCTGCAGCCCCCCAGGACGTCAGTGAGACCATGGCTTTAGACACCTCCTTCATGCACACAGCAGGCCTCCTTTCCCCTCAGCAGTTTTTCCACTCTGTAAGATGTTAATGCAGGCCTGATTTCGGGGCTGTTCATCCTCACCACTGACTCCACAAACCAACCTTTGCAAATGTAGAGTTTCTCCCACAGGAAAGCTAAGGACAGCTGGGAGCTGATCTGTTTTTCCTGTTAAATTAATACGGGAGGAAACAAGAGGCCCCCCAGTCACCGTCCCCACAAGAAGGAAGGTCCCTTCAGCCTGGAATCCAACTGACACAAGTCCTGCTACATCAGCTCCTACTGCCAAGCCTCACGGGTGTCAGCCCATGGCAGCAGCTCTCTTCCTGCACTGTCCTCCAGTTCCTCCAATCACCCTGCACCAGCCCAGCCCCTCCACCGAGCCCACAGGCCTCTGGGGAGAACACGATGGTCAGCAGAACAGAAAACCCAAACCGCACTGTCTTTTTAGGTTTTTATTTTTATACATTTTTTTTTGTATTAAAAAGGAAAAAGCATAATTACCACAAATTACAAAGGACTAAAGCATTACTAGAATAATGAATCACATCAGCCTAGAAAGCAGATACTCTGAATAATATTAATGTTATAATACAAGCTCTCATTCAAGTATTTTACATTTTTCTCTTTTCCTTTTATATGCGATGATGATCCTAGCACGTGGGTCAAAGATTATGTACTATCGACAGAAGATGGATCATGTACAGCGGGCCATATTAACAAGATTTTCCTCCCAACTGATAAATGGTCTGTGATGAGTCATTTTAAGTTTGTCTCTACGATAAATGCGGCTGAAGAAGGTTGCACACACTTTCTAGTCTGGGGAACAGAAGGCTGAGGTTGGGACATAGCCAGTCTGAGAAGGGCCAGCACATCGAACCATCACCCTGTGGTTCCAGCCACCGAGGTCTCATCCACGTGACCTGAGCAGGCAGGCAGAGCCTCCCGTGGGCACAACTCAGTGATAGTTTCTGAGATCCAAGGATTTCCAACCCCAATGGGAGCGGGCCAGGCTGGCAGAAAAAGAGGGGAGCAGGGCGGGCCGCCTTCCCTGCGGGCACACATCTGCGCCAAGGAGGCTCAGGGACCAAGTGCTGCAAGCACCCCTCCCGTGGGAGCTGTCACCGTCCCCAGCCCACCCACGGGACTGCCACTGGGAGATGGGGACAGGAGGGCAGCGAGGGCCTTGGGTGACCCCGAGCGCCGCGAAGGGGCGGTGGTACCTGGGCCGGTCCGTGCTCTTCTGGAGCTTCCCACCGAGGGGATGTGCTTGTCACAGATACGTCGGTCCTATGTTCAAGTGTCTGCAGAAAGTGAAGCTGTAAACTACTCATTGAAACGCTGCCCTCCAGGCACCCACTCTGTGCCACTGAGATGAACATTTGTTTTTTGTTTTTTGTTTTTTAAAAAAAGTCATTCTACCTGTATTGGAAACTTTAAAAAAAAAAAAAAGAGTCAGTGAGGCATTTAACATCAAGTGTAGCAACCCTCTCTTATAAGAGCCTAGCATCCATTTCTAAACAGTGACAGTGACATAACCAGTCTCAGAGGAAACAGGAAAAAATAAGCATTGCAAACACAGCTTGCTACATTTACAGTTTTCCTTTTTTTTTTCCTTTTTTTTTTTTTCCTTTTTTCTTTTTTTTTTTTTTCTCCTTTTGATAAAATAACTGGAAAGGCATTAACAGCTAAAGGCCCCCCCTGCACCGCCGCGCTGAGCGTGTGGACGCGTGGCAGCGCGCTGAGGTTCACGGATCATCGTTACAGTACAGTCACCAGCCTGAAGCAACACGAGCAGCTGCCAAACCTCGAGGGAACCCATGGGCTACAGCAAAAAACTGCGGAGGGGGACGCAGCAGGGAGAGGGACAGACAGGCAAATGGAGCAGCAGTACTATTATTATTATTTTCTTTTTTTCTTTTTTTTTTTTTCTTTCCCCAAATGAACATGGTTAAGCAACGAAGTCTCCTCTGAAACACGCCGTCCACCTCCACTGCTGACCCCTGCCAGAGGTTCGGAGCTGCTGCGAGTGCCTGCAGCCACGCAGGGGTCAGCACGTGGCGTTGCAGTCACGGGAATAAGAGCACCTGATCGCTCAGATCGTTACAATAACAATTTTAAAAAAATCATTACATATGATCGCCATGAAGCATCCAAACTAAAAGCAAGGCCAAACTCCTTCCTCAGCAGGAGGACAAGAGGGATCCAAGCAAAACCCCGCTCTGGACAGCTGTCCTCTTTCCCTGGGGTGGAGCAAGCCACGTGCAACGCCTGACGCGCAGTGCCTGATGCACATGGCTGCACAGGACCATCAGGGTGTGCACACAACAGGGGGAGTGCTGCAGCCCTGTCCCTGTGCCTGCTGTAGGACACGAGCCAGCCTCGTGGAGCTTGGCCCCCAAGCGGTCCCACGGTGCCTGCCGGTGTCATCACCCGCCCTGCAGCACGGAGCAGCCGCTTCCTGCCCCAGCAGTGAGCACGAGCTGCCGCAGGCTGTTTCCATCTTCCCTTCACTCTCTGGAGATGCTGCTGTCCGACGGAGATGCTACAAGGCACACATCAGCACGCGGCCCACAGTCCCCTAACAGAGACCACCAGTGGCTGGGATCACTCCTCTGACCTCCTGCAAAAGCCGCCCTCAGCCACACCAATGCGACAAAGCACTGACTCGGGGGGGGGAAACTCTTCGTGCCAAGACCAGACAGAGCCTCAGCCTCAGAAATTAGAGGGGTAATTTAAAACCAGTTCAGGTTTTGGAAAATTCTCTGAGACGTTTCTTAGCCTCTTCTACCACCTGCGCAATTCCACAGTCTGCTCCACAGAGAACACCTCCAGAGCAGGAGTTTGTTTCTCCTAGTTTCCTATTTCATTTGCTGCTCCAAAGCAGATAATTGGCATCCAAAGAGCACGCACCAATGAGAGGAACATAGGGAACACAGCAAGGACCACCTGCAGCACATTCAAACCCGCTGCCACTTGCATACAACCATCAAAACTTCTCCAATGGCCTTGGTCAACCCCAAGTTCAGGCTCCAAGGCTTTTCCTTTCCAAAGCAGGGCCAAGCCCCGCCACATCCCTAGTGTAAGAGATCCAACTCAGTTCACAGGAGAAGAGAAACATGGACATAACAGTCAAGGCTGCAGTTATACCAAAGCTACTCGCCAGCCCAGCCTGGGTACCGCTGGGAGACCCGGAGCGAGGTGATGACCTGGACATAGCATCCCCAAACCCAGCCTCCGAGCGGTACCGAGCTGCAGAGTGTTGTGATAGCAGCAGAGGGACCAGAACAAGATCACACCAAGAGGAAACAGTGAAGCACCAACTGCCCAGTTGCACTCAACCCCCAGCCGTGCTCTCAATCCCAAGTTCACAAAGCTGCCTCTGTGGACCAGTTTGCCTCTCCCTCACCTAGAAAGCAGCACTTTGATGCAGTGTCAGTTTGGGAAGGCAACACTAAGCCAGGGCCCAGCAAGCAGCTGCAGCCACTCCAACCTCCAGCCCCTTGCCCATCTCAGCACCTTGAGTTCTGCTCAGCGACTGGTTGCTCCCACGTGCAAGCCTCACAGCCATACAGAGACAGCTTAAGGAGATGGCTCCTTCCTGCAGCTACATGACACAGTGCTGTATTGACTTCGGGATACTTCAGGGAAATGTTTGTTACCAGCGTTTGATTTTGCAGAGGACAATACGATCAGCTGCGTCTTTCCACCACCCACCGAGCACCCGCTCCACACCACACACACGGCATGCTCACAGCGCAGACAATGTGCTGGAGTCTCAACCAAGCCAGCTGCAAAGCACAGGTCCTGACCCAGGGCACAGAGCGGAGCAGCAGGACGAGCAACTCTTGCTGAAGAGGAGCTCTGGGCCCTGGGCACAGATCTCACTCCTGGACCGTGCCCGCACACGCAGCCATGTGTTTGTGAGGGATGCAATCGACACGTGCCTGGGGAAGATTTGCTGGCCACAACTCAGCTGGCGCTGCACGGAGCAGCCCCCAGGACACTGCTGCAGCCCCCAGTGCAGCTATTCAGGCAACAGCCCTCCTCCAATGGGCAAGTCCCCACTGGGACACAGCAAGATCCACTGGCTGACAGCAGCAGGAGTTGCACTATGTCAGACAACAGCATGAGGGCCTTGCCGGCCCCTCCAGCACCAAAGTCCCTCCAGCTGCCATGATGGACACCGCTCACCTCCCAAGCACAACCTAGGCTGCCCAGAGAAGGCCGAGCGATGCCACAAGCGCACACAGTCACTGTTGCAGGGAGGATGCTACAATGGTATGTACACAACGTAGGACTTCAACTACTTGGCGAGCACAAGTCTGGGGTCTGACTGCCCTCAGTGCCTTCCCTGCAAGAATGTCCCAAGGAGCTGTGGGTTGGAGGGGGCCGCGGGGCAGGTGGGCTCGGCAGCAGTGCCGGGAGGAGTCTGTGGGTGCGGGCCAAGCGCCCAGCACGCCCTAGGGCATGAGAGGCCAGCAAGCCTCCCTGTTCCAGCTCCACCATAAGGCAACTTTTTTTTTTTTTTGTATTTTTTGTGGTTTTTTTTTTCTTCTTCAATTAATATATCCAAGGAAGAAAGCAAAGGGAGATGTCTTTCCAGAGTTTTTGTTGTCGTTGTCGTTTCAGGGGGTATTGTGTTTTTCTGTTGTTGTTTATTTCTTTTTTCCAAGGGAAAAGGAAGAGAAAGGCTCCTTCAGCAAAGTCCTGTCTTTGCATGGGTCCTGGGCAGGCGGTTGCGGCATCCCCATAGATTCAAGTCCAGGTGCCCGCCGGCCTCCCAGCTGCCATCCTCGTAGGAAGGAGTCACAACAAACTTATCCTTGGCAAAGGTCCTTTGGTTGACTTCCAAATTGTCCGTGATGGAAGGGAGAAGAGGTGGGTGGAGGGAGAGCCAGACCCGGGGGGAAGGTTGGAGGTGAAGACGCTGGGGAGGACAGACCGGGAAGACCAACAGGGTTGCGTGCCTTCAGCGACAGTTGGTGTCGAAGAAGCACTGCCAGACGTGGGATGGGAGATGTCAGCCAGGTCATGGAGATCGGAGGCTCCGCAGCACTGCAATGCTGTGGCTTCGGCCCCCGCTAGGGAACCTCGCTCCTCCAAGCTTCCTGGCCAGGCTGCCCAGCGATCCGAGGGGGTGGGGACACAAAAGGAGTCACCAGGGCTGCACGGAGCAGACTTGTTTTGGTAGATCTGGACAAACTTCTAGCAATAATTTAAAACTTGATATATATATATATAATAATAAAAAATCTCCCCTTTCCAACCCAGCCAGAATATTTTTTTGAAGAGACACTAAGACGTGAGCGTGTGCGCAGGAGGGGAGGGATGGGAAGGAAAAGCAAAGGGTGGGTCTGGTGGGGGTGGGTCTGGCTCTGGTCAGGTTTGTAATAGCAAAACGGTGTTTTAGATGCGGATCGTCTTTGCTTTCCAGCCACAAGAGGAAAAAAAAATCGTGTGCGTTGAAGTTTCTCCCAGCAGGCTATTCCTGGGCACCCACATTCCAACTCCCTTCCCATCTCACCCCTCATTCCCTTCTCTGAGCCAGTCCCCACCAACCCATCCTGTCTCCTGGTGGGAAGCAGAAGCTACATCCTCTCTACTTCCCCACTGTCTGCGACTCTGCAGCAGGGACTTGCTGGCTCAGGTTTTTGGCATCCTCTTGTGCAGGCTGACTGGGCGAGGCGTGGAATTGGCTGGATGGGCACTGGCTGACCGTTTTGCTGGAAGACTGGGATGGGTAGCGCTTCCTGCCATCTCCTCCTGACGTCGTTGGGTATCTCTTGTGTCCACCTTCCTCTCCCATGGGTGGCTGTAATAGAAGCACCCCAATATCAGCACAGCTTCCTTCAAATGCACGTTCTCTCCCCCAGATCAGAAAGCATCCCTGCTGCAGGCCTCTGACTGCAGCCCCTCTGACCCATAGGGAACACACATACCTGCCCAGTATTAATACAGCTGCTCTCCTCTACAAATCCACCACTGCTAGAATTGCTGACAGTCTTCCAAGAAAGACCACGGTGTCACCTTGTGTTTAAGGCTTCTCCTTCCTCCAGAGAGGGACAGCGTTCAGAAGTCTGGGAGCCAAAGCTGAATAATGCCAGCTCCACTCAAGACGTTAAGGCTCACTTTCCTCCTATTTTTCTCCTTCCCCTCCAGATCATCAGGGAAGAGGCACTCATCCATTTCCCCAGAGAGCTGCCCTGAAGCTGATGTACAATATTCAAACCCTGCAGCAACTGCTCGGCTTTAGAGACACCAAGGCAGCAGTAACTGGAAGACTGACTAATGGCTCAGACAGCATATGAAAGACTCAAAAAGAAGAAAAAAAAGAAAGAAAGAAAAAAAGATCTAGCATGTGTCTGCATGGGCAATGCATGCAGCTCTGCTGCTCCATCCAAACCAGCAGATATCCTCCTTTCCCCACTCAATGGTTTATCTGCCTTCGTCATATCCATCTGAGCCACATCTCCTAACTCTCACTCGTCTCTGCTCGTGTCCTTGTGCTCCAAGGACAGTGTGTGAGCCTTAGCTCCTCGGCTCCTGATCAGCACCTGATGGGCTGCCAGTAACATCAGCACAATCCTGCTACATCCAGCCTCACTCACTGCCCAGCTAAAAGGCCTGCACATCCCGGGGAAAGGGAACCATACATGGCTTCTTAATAGAAGCTCAGAGGCCAATCAGGGCTGAAATTTCCTGTCTCAGCAATGCAGCTGAAGAATGACACAAGACTTGGAAGTGCTGAGGCTGCTTGTTCCTGGCCCGGCTGCAATGATGGAGCATGACACTAGGTGTCACTGACTCCCCCAGCTACACAGCTCAGCAACCCGGTCCTGAAACCCTCTGTCCTTGTAGAGGCCTTGGAGCAGTTGTGGGGGCCCTTCACTGAGGTGTGGGGCACTGTTTCTACTCACGTCCACTCGGAAGTCCTCGAGGCGCTTGAACTTGCTGAGGTATTCTTGCAGTTTGCTGTTGATGTCCAGGTTTTTGGCTTTGGAATATTTTAAGAAGGCCCAGAACTTTTCCAGCCCATAGAGCTGGCCTAGAGAGGGAAGAAAATCAAACCAGGAGTCAGAAGTCTTTCCTCAAGGCTTCCTCACTGCCTGTCCCACGGGCCCACCTGTCCTACTGCTGGCACTGACAAAATACAAGGAATCTGGAGGAAAGCAACCTACATCAGCACAGGACAGCCCCCTTGACAGGAAATGGCTCCAGGCTCTGTGACTGGGCTGGTGACCACAATGAGTGGTAGGAAAGCCATGACTTTCCACAGTCTAGCTCCATATCCCCAGCAGCCTTCAAGCCAGTGAGTATTCACTCCATCCTCTCCTGCAAAGCAAGCAGCTCTGCTCTGTGCAGGAGCATTTCTGATCTGCAGGACAGCAGGGCTCAAGGATGTCACAGCCTGTCACTGTCACACACAGAATTACATGGCTTCCCCCAGGTCACAAAAGGAGGCACAGGGGCAGCCATTCATCTGGGCTGCAGCACTGCTAAGCTCAGGTGAAGGCAAAGGAGACACTTACCAGCTTCATAATCCTTGATGGTCTCTTCTTGAAAGTCCTTAAATATGTCTGGCCGGAATTTCTTCTCCAGCCCATAGCTGTAGTATCGGAAAAGGCACTCCAGACCGTACCTGGGAACATAACAGTATGTGGTGCTCAGACACTGGTGCATGCAACACCTAGGCAAGAACCCTGCTGCATCTCAGCAAAAAAAGGAGGTGATCCAGGGTGGTCCTGGTTCTACCTTCAAGCCCTTAAAGACCAAACCCTCTTCCTTCACTCCCCTCTCAGAAAAAAGGCCTCTCCTCTCAGAAAAAAGGCCTCTCCTCTCAGAAAAAAAGGCCTCTCCTCTCAGAAAAAAGGCCTCTCCTCCTCTCTTACCTGTATCCCTCCTTCCCATCCTCCACAGCCAGCTGCTTGAACTCCTCATACATTTTCTTATTGAAGTGATCTCGTAGGAAGAAGGACCAGAACCGGAAGAGCGTGTTCATCTCCTGGGACTGACCAATGCCCAGCCGCTTTCGCTCTGTTTGCAGAAGAATGGCTGGTTACAAGACAGATCCTTTCTCCCAGGGAGCCAGCCCGACACCGGGGATCCCGCAGAGGAAGGTCCTATTATTAGACACTCAGAGAGGAAGGTTTCATTCCATATATATATATAATGTATATATAATAAGATCTCTATCTATAAGCAAGATATTATATTTTATACATATTGTTGGACATTTAACTTTCTGGACCATGAGGAAACATCAGCTACCAGCAAGCTTGTCCTACAGGACCCCATTTGTCTCTGTGCATGGGCTCTGCTGCCACACCCTATGCCCCTAATACAGTAGATCACAAGCACCCTGCTCCACATCCAGTGGTAGGCATCCCTCCCCACATGCCTACCATTAAGGCAGCGCCGACGGTACTTGTGGTAGACATGTTGCGTGAAGCCGTTCTCCTTGAGTAGCTCATGTGAAGGATGCTGAAACTTGGGCAGGGACTGTGGGGTACAGCCGTAGCTTCCAACGGCCGGGGTTCCCTCAGAGGGGCTGGAGCTGCACACAAGAAACCCTTGTCAACCCCTTTCCTTTGTAACCAGCCAACAAACAGCACAGTGGAGTCATGCTCCACCCTGCAGCACTCATTTCTTTGTCCCATCAGCTCCCTGTGACTTCATCCGCTCCAAGTCTGGGACCTGAGCTACAGAGCACCCTACTAGAAAGGAAACCAACATTCCCAAACAAATTGTTTCTCATTATTTCAAAGCTTCAGACTTCTCACAGCTCCCTCTAGGATGAGACAAGCTCCAGCTCTTTCTGCAGCCACCTAAGAGGCAACCTGCCCTATGAGATCAGGCACTGCCCTTCTCTTTTCCCTCCTTCCCACACTTGCTCCCTTCCCTGTTTCCGGCCCCTCCATGATCCCATTCTCCCATCTCCAGTACCTGATGGAGGCAGTTCGGGGCCTGTGCTCCCGGGAGTCCATCACCCAGCCCACGTGGCACTCCATTGGGGGGTTCGAACTATGCCTTGTCTTCCTCTTCCGTGGGGTCTGTAAGACACAGGGCATCAGGGACACATTTGCTTCCTCTCCAGACCCAGCTGGGAAGTCCCAGCCTCCCACCCATGCCCCAGCCCTGGTCCCACCTTGGCATCTATCGTCCTGCCCTCCTTCACCACTGGGTAGAACCGGGGTGTCTGTGTTGGGTCCTTCAGCTGAGGTGTGCGAGGGGTCCGGGGGGTCCTGGCATTGCGGTAGTTGGGTGATTCTGGTACAGTTGTAGGCAAAGATCGGGCAATGGTTGAAGGTTCAGGGACTCCAAACAACTTGTTAGCCAAAGCATCTGTAGGTACTGCAGAGATAAAGCCCCCACAGCTGGGTCAAACTGAGCTCTGAGTACAGGATCATCACTACAGCCAAAGGACACTCACTGAGTTAGGAACTCATGGGCACATCCCAGTCCTCCTGAGACAAGTAACTGCAAACCCAGTCTGCGACCAGAAATCCAAAGCCTAGCAGCCCGAAAGCAGATACTTTCAGGGAGCCTGTGAAATATCTGCTTTCTAGGAAAAGGTCAGACTAGTGCTCTGCCTGGGCATCAGATTCCATCAACAGGCAAGCAAGACCCATCAGATAAACTGCCTTTAAAGTACTCAGCAAGGGACACAGTGATGGGAGGGTCCAAGAGGAAAGTCACATTCATGGAAGTCTGCCCAAGTTTCCTCACTCTGCAGAGACACTCCTGCTCTCGGGCCTCCTCTCTTTTGGATCTCCAAGTTGTTTAGCTAGGAGAACAACACTCCACTGGGAGAGAAAACCAGCTGTGGCTCCACTTGCTTCCCTCTAGCTGTTTCTGAACCCCTGAGGACCATTCCTCAAGAGGAAAGGGGACAAATTCAGTCCTACCCATTCCTGTTCCCATTGTCTCTTACCTTGCTGGAATCTGGGGGGGCCAGGAGGGACCTCCTGGTTTGGATCCACAGGGGGTTCTGGGGTCAGAGTATCGAACTGCTCCCTGCTGATCATATTCACCTTCTTGAAGTTCTCCACCTCTTGCTGCATTGGAAGAGGAAGATGATGAAGCAACCAAATGCCCTCTTGTCCCCTCATCTCAACAGCTGACTGTGACCACCACTCTGCTTGTGCAACAGTCACAATGCTGAGATACAGCTTCAGTCACTGCAAGAGGCTGGGGAAAGTTCCTGACTGCAAGAGTCACCAACCTGGGACTGAGACTCAGCCTCAGAGAGGCAGGGGACCTTTCCATAAAAAAAAGCCACAGTTTATGCAAACAGGCAGAAAAATGGAGATCAGCTTAGGCCAAGCGTGTCCCAGTCATCAATGAACTCATCCCCAGTAACTGAGGTCTCAAGGGACCGTGCCATTAAACACCAGGCACTACAGGCAGCACAGACAGCTGGTTCCCTCCAGTAATCTGGCACTGCCTATACGCTACTGCAGTCTTGAACAGCCAAGACCCTGGCAGACAGCAGAGCAATGGACCATATTTTCCAGGTCACCTGGTTACCAGAACCTCAGTTAACTGGCTGCAGCCTTACAGCATGTTACATAGCTGCATTTATCCCAAACATAGCACAGCATGACACTGGGAGTCAGGAATCCTGAGCTCTGCATGAGGATTAATCCCAGAGCTGAGCTCTACCCCAGTCATGGGCCAGGACCTGCTATACCAAACCCAAACCATCACCACGGCCAACCCATCATATACGAGGCTCCCTGGGTGGAATCATGTGCCCCTTGTGAATTCTCCTCCCCAGATCAGCCTCTCTCACCTTGATCTGCGAGTACTCTGGTTCAAACTGCTCTGTCCACAGGTCTTGCTCGTAGTAGTACAGCCCATCATTGATCACCTTGGCCAGCTCTGAACTCATTTTAGCCCTGGATGTGTGGTTGCCAGTCCGGTCACCACCAGGATGCCGGCGCAGGTAAGGAGGTGTCTGAGTCACGATGAGGATCTTGTTCACATCCCGATCATCAATTTCGTAATCTGAATCCTCGTCTGACCAGTCGGTGAACGTGTTCTTGCGGCCATCCATCTGCTCCATCTCCTCATCGAAGAGGAAGTCCAACTCCTCAGGTTCATCTTGGTCCTTTTGCTTCTGCTGCTGTGGGGTCTTTGACTCCTCTGGTTTCTACAGGAAGGGAGAACAGTGGTGATGCAGCACAAAGAGCACGTAGCAGCACAGGCCTACTGCTGGGGGACCCAGCCTTTGCCCTTTGTTTCTTTATGACAGCCAGAAGTTGTCCATTTGGGGAGAAAAATCTTATTTATACCTCAATCACTGAGGAGCAGCCCCAAAATGGATGGGGGCATCACTATCACTCAAGAACAACAGACTCTATGTGGTCTGAAACCTGCTGCTCACTTAGGATTAAAGCCTCTCAAACAACCCGTAGACCTCCACCCCAGCAGTCTCTACATCGCTACATACCTTGGGCCTGGCTGGAGAAGGTCGAGGCCTCTTCTTCACTTCAATCCACGTCTCTGAATCCAGATCAGGCAGGCTTGTGGACAGGCCCTTGGGCATTGTCTTCAGGTTACTGACTTCCTCGGTTTTGGTGGGGACCGGGCTGGTGGGACGCGGGGAGCCAGGAGCAGACTCTAGAGACAACAAAAGCCACGACTGCTTTAGCAGGAAGGTGGGAGGCTTGAGTGGTAGCGTACATAAAGCACTTGATCTAGAGGAAGTTACTTCAGCAGCACAACTTGTGGGACACATGAGCAGGCAGTGACTAAGGCAGGAACATTCCTGCTTACCAGCATATTGCCCCAGAGTGCTGAAAAAAATAATCTCTGGTTAAGGCTGCAATGCTGGTGGTGACCACAGAGCTTTGCAGGTGTGGGTTTCCCAGATACGTAGAGAGCCCTAAAGCAAGTGGTGATTTTGTTGCTCTGGGAAAAACTTTCCCATGACAGCCTGGAGTCAGTGAGAAGAGACATTCTTCTGTCTGAACTCTTACAACTGCACCAATCAGATCCCCTACTTGGCTACTCAAGCTCAAGACTACAAAACAGAAGGCAGAACTATGCCCTGGGGAACACTCTTGATTCTCAGGGGCTCAGACTTGCTGTTGTACCAATGCTGGGTCCCACACTTCCCTCCACAATCCCCAGACACTAACCTGTCTCCTTCTGGAAGCTTTGCCGGGGCACAAACTCGGGGCAGTTGATGAACTGTGAGAAGTCAGTCTGTGTGTAGTCTGCCATAGGAGGGCCAGGCAGAGCCCATTTTTCTGGTTGCTCTTTTCTTCTGATCTTCTGGTCCACGATTTCCACCACCTTGCTGTCCTTTAGAGCCTGGAACCAAGCGAAATGAGGTTAGCTCAAGGCCCTGCTTTGGCACACTGAGAGGCTCAGACTCAGCCCTTCCTCCCTACGTGATTCAAGAGGAGGAGGGAGCAAGTCAAGGACAAGGAAAGGTGTCACTTGCATCTCACCCATGACCTAGCTAGAAAACAGGTCTCAGACAAAGAAGACAAGAAGCTGGACAAAAGAGGAAGTTCAGCCTTCCTGGCCCTCACCTTGATGATGAGACTGATATCAGTAGTCAGCGCCTGCACCCGGTGGAAACTGGCGATCAGGGTGATGGGAAGGAAGCCATCTGAGTCCATCTTGCGACGCAGGAAGAAGTCTCGCTCCAGGTTGTCCACACTGAAGTAATACTCTCTGCGTGGATAACACATCAGTGAGAGACAGGTCCAGCTACCTTCCTCGGGACAACCCCCGTGGAAACAATCCCCCCCCCGCTTCTGCTCTTGTGAGGCTGAATAGCAACAGCTCAGGGAAGCAGCAAACTGGTGCTGCACAATGGACAGCACACATTAAACACTGCTTGGCTCTAACCCTACCCCAGAGATTAGCTACGCAATCTCCAGGGAGGGTGCTGGTGAACATCCCATCAAGGAGAGGTGGTGCTTACATCTGCCGCTTGATGTAGTCCTTGAGCAGTTCCTGGTCCACGCTATAGAGCTCGGTGCTGCTAATGTTGTCAAAGTAGTAAGTGATGTTGCTAGCATACTTCTGAGTGCGGGAGCCATCTGAGCCCTCAAACTTCCGGTATCCATACTGGTAGTCGAAGTGCCCTGTAAGACAACAACAAGGGAATGTCCTGGTAACACAGAGCCTCAATATCTGCCAGAAAGCCTGTGCTGCCATGTGGGGCTGGGCACCAGCACTAACAGCTCTCTCAGCACTGCCCTTGGGGGCCCCCATGACAGCACAAAACAGGGCATTGCTGACCCATCCCTCGGGCCACTTCTCTCAGACTTTGCTGCAGGAGGGATCCCAGTGAAGCCTTGACACACCAAGGCAAAGAGAGGTCACTAACTCTCATCCAGGGGCAATTAGATAGCCTAGGTAACATGCCAAGGTTCTGCCCTGAAGTTATGTCAGAGTTCACATAGACACAGCTGTGCTAGTAGATGCTCTTCCCAAAATAGCAAAGATTCCTGCTTGGCTCTCCGTGTGACATAAAGCCTAAGCAGAATATCAGCATGCTGCAACTGCTGCACATAGTGTTGCAAGGGACAGAAAACATGTGGAAGAGCTTGGCCTGAATAACAAAGACATTCACCCTTATTAAAATACTAACAAGAATAATTTGCTGTTATTAAAATCAGCTCAGCTGGATGCCACCTCCAGAGCAGCACATAACTCCTCACAGAGGATCTCACATCGAGAATCCGCTTTGGCAAAGGAGCAGCAGCTCACGCTCTCCAGCTGGGATGACATGCCACATTTCACTGTTCCCCTGCAGCACTCTGCCCTGCCCAGTCTGCTTCAGAACCCCAGGTCACACACACATAGCCCTCCACTCTGGCACGTGCACTGTTCTCTCTTTCTGCCACAAGACAATACAAAACAGCAAGCACCTCCTCTGCCACGGCCCCGGCCCCTCCCGCGGCCCCTGCCTCGGCCCCGGAAGGCTCCTCGTACAGCTCCCCCCTCGCTCTTCACACTGGAGGTCTCATCATGGTCCTGCCAGGGGCGCTCGTGCTTGTTGTCCGGGTGCCAGCCTGCAGCAGACAGAGAAAGAGGGAGGAGTGTTACAGGATGAAGGTACTTCCCCAGAGCAAGCCCACTGCCCTTGGAGCTCTTTGACTACACAAAGCATTCCCACCGCTATATGCCCTGGCAGCAGGGCTCTGTCTGCCCTGCGGTCAAGGAAGGAGAGCAGAGTCCCATCTTGAGCCCCCACCTTTCAGCTCGCCACGGTTGTTGGAGAGGTGCCTGTGCTGCTCATTTTGCCGGTTGTTCCGAGAGGCTGTTTTGTCCCGAGGCACCTCTGACTTCATGTCTATCTGCAAAGGGACCCACTTGTGTTTGTTGCCTGCAAAAGGACGGGATTGAGTGTGACACAGGTTCAGAGAGCAGGTGCTTCCATCCCACAGCATCTTCCCTCCTCACACCCATGCACTGTGGGGGAAGCAGTGGAGCTGTTTGGATCAAACCTTTCCCCAGACATCCCCTGGGTCCTTGCTGTCACTCTGTAAGGGGCACAGTGAGGATGCTGAAAGGCTCCAATTGAGGCTGTGGCCATGGAGAAGCATGATACAGAACTGCACTGTGGCTTCATGCACTTATCCTTCCTTCCCCCCCTTTCCACCCACAAAGGTTCAGGCTAAAGCAAGCCCACGCAGCAACCACAGCTGATGCAACCCACAGCCAGGGGCTTTTCTGTGTTCCCACGGAGCACACACAAGAAGGCAGACTGCTGCCACACCCCTTGGACAGACACACAGATGCCCATACCTGGGCCCTGCCTCATGCGCTCTCCTACATATTGCAAGAGGTTGCTGAACAGGGCAAAGTCACTCCAGATCAGGGCCTTACAAATGCCCCTCATGGCTATCCAAGACCTCAGCACCTGCCTGAGCCTCTCCATACATCAAAAAGACACTTTGCTCTGTTGAAGCCTGCAAACACCTTTTCACTGCAGCTGTCATTGTGCAGAGACTGCAGCAGGTCCCATAGGCAAAGTGGTGGACACGTCCACCCAGCTTTGGGTCACAGAAAAGAAGACAGACTGAGCCTAAGGGATTGTTGTCCCTACCAGGAGCCTGCCATGTCCTGCCTTACCTTTCTTCTTCTGAGCTGACTTCTGGTTGTCATCGTCACCATTCTTCTCCTCTCCAGACTCATCCGATTTGGTTTTCAGGCTTTCTTTGCCATCACTTCCATCCCCTTTCTCCTGTTCTTTCATGTCCTTCTTGATAGGCAGCTTCCGGAGGGATGGTGCTTTGTGTGGCTGCTGCAGACACATCAGTGCAGGAAAGATATGAGGAGCATGAAAAACTGGAGAGCTGGAGGCAGAGCCCAGCAATCCTGGTGGGAGCAGGAACAAGAGGACCTTGCCCTAGGCTGGAGGCATCCCTGCTTCACGCTGCCCAGAGCTATCACGTTCCTGGGGACAGACTTGTGTTTGATCAGGACAAGGAGCTCCCCAGATTCTGGGAAGTGCTCAAGCACTTGCACAAGTCCCAGGCACAGACATTACTGAGAGGGACTGCTGGGAGGCCTGATGCTCCTGGATAGGTGTGTGTGGAGGGGTTCTATAAGGGGCCAGACTGTCACAGGAGCAAAAAGGTGAGTGACCCTTATGCCCTGACAGACAGCCAGGAGCTGGCAAAGCAGGATCCCAAAACAGGAAGGTTTCAACAGCACCCATATCTGGAGCAGGAAAGAACGGCCATGTCCTTGTGCCTTAAGCCCTTTCTTGCACATGTTTTCAGCTTTGAGCTAGTGAAAGTCTCAGCCGTTGCTCAAGTCCCTTCTTATTGCACTGAGCAGCTCTGAAGACAGCAGGCTGGGAGCTGCCATACCTGCTCCACCAAGCCCAGGACTTTAGACCAGGCTCCAGTCTCCCAGAATAGCATGCAGGAAGGGAGCCCAACATGCAGGGCAGCCCTAAAAGGCAAACCCCTGCACCCAGCACTCTATTCTTGGCTGCCCTCACACTGGCACTCAGCACCCCAAATGGCCTCACTCAGCCAGAGCTCCCAGTGACACAGAGGGACAGGGAGGTCTGCAAGGGCCTCATCCTGATCATCCAAGCTAGCCCCTGAGGCTGTTACCTGGGAGCAACAGAGCATGCAATCGTCTGCCAACCACACAGCCTCCCTGGGTACACTACAAGGAAAGCAAATTACTGCAGCTCAGCCAGATGCAGTGACTGAGAATTTTGCGTTCTCACCTGGACACTCTTGTGGGCTATTTCTCCAGGTGTTGGCCAATTTGTGGCATCACCGAAGTCACCAACCTTGTACACAAAGAGAAAAGTCCCATTAGTGCACAAACTATGGGTGCCATTTTCTGGATCAGCAGTCAGAAGCCCTCCAAGCTACACTGCCACTGCCATTATCCACTGATGTCCTGCATAGATGTTCCCAGGAGGCTTGGGCATGACACCCAAACCACATGTAGAGCCTTCCTCCCCACTCTAGTAGGGCCCCTGAATTCATCCCCAATAACCGCAGGTAAATTTACATCTGTCAGAGATTGTTATGAAGCTGCCAGCAGCCCTCTAAGTTTCCAGCTCCCACTCAGCAAAGTGTATGGCACAAAGCTGCCTGAGGTAACTCATCACAGTCCTCGTCCCTTGGACAGGTAAAGAACGCAACTTTCTGCACAGCCAGGTTCAGTTTCATTTAAGGGCCCAACTGCCAGTGTTGGAAACAACAAAACAAAGGGATTGCATAGTAGAATTGGTGAACAGAAAAAAAAGTAGTAATAAGCAGTTCTCGTGGTGATATGAGCTCTATTCCAGAAATCCCACTGACACATGGGAGGACCACCAATCTCTTCCGCTTAAGAAATGACCTGGCTACTATCATCATTTCCACCTCCTCCAGCTTTCAGAGCAGGCATGCAAAGAAAGAACCCAAAACCAGCTGCCTGGGTATACAATGAATCACGGCTGGGCACTGAATTTACAATTACCTGTGCACAAAAACTCCTCCTTGCCCTTGCGGGGACTATCATTCCTAAGTTAATTTGTAGTCACCAAGTTGCCCATAAGATCACGTCTCTACATTCAGGTGCTATGCTTCTCTCCCTAGGAGACAGTTTCCTGGGAAAGCCACTTGTAGTGCACAGCCATGCCTGTTTCACAGACAAAAGCACCTTCCATACCCAGAGCCCTCCTCTCCTTGAGATGGAACAGTTAAGAAAGTCATATCAAGTTTTGAATGTGTCTTCAGTGGCTGCCAGGAGCCAACACCAATAATCACATTCCAAGCTGTGCTCCAGCTGCATCCAACATCCTCAGAAACAACTGTGTCTGTCCATCGCAGGCTGATTCCCTGGAACAGACTGCCCTGGTTCTTCCTGAGAAGTTGCTTTGTTTGAAGTCAATTACCCTTGCTCTCGGTGTACCAGTAAAGAACAGGCTGGAGAGGGAAGAAAGAAACCTGCAGATACAAGCTTTCCACATCCAGCACTATGCTGTGAATGATCCCTCCAGGCGGGGAGGTGAACCAGGTCTCCCCCAGCCCAACTGGGCCGGAATCAGTCCCCAGAGCATGAAAATGCCAAAATGCTTAAGAGAAGAATGAGGACATTCTCCTGCATGCTCTTTTCCTGACAGCCAGTTCAGCACATCAACCTCTCTACCACCAGGCTTGCAAAGAAAGCAATCTCCTCACAAGACCCTCAAGGCACTCAGACAGCACTGACATCTGAATCAGAAGCTAGAGGCCAGTGAGGGGCACAGCAAGCATGGACTTACCTTGCTTCCCTTCCGCTGCCTCGGGTTGGCAGCCCTCACCACTTTAGCAGGAGTTGTGTTTTCTGCAAAAGGAGGAGAACAAAACTGTTAAATACTGCTGACAGTTGTGGAAGCAGAAAGCAAGCCACCTTTCCATTCAGCACAGCAAGGCTACAAGGGAAAGATGAGCAGAAAAGAGAGCCAGCTTCGGACCTGGGTTTCACAGCAGCCCATCAAGATTAAGTGGAGGTGCACTGAACACAGAGCCCTACCACAGCACTGTGCTGCAGATATGGGGAAAAGCCACGTACTTAAACCTACCACTCCTGATTAATGACTGATGCCCCAAGAAGATGGGTCCTGAACCCTGTCTCCCTGCTCAAAGGCACTCTCGCACCTAGCTCAGCCCTCCCCTCTTGGCCTTGCCAGTCAAGGAGGAAGGATGGTGAAGTGTTCAGCTTGCCCCATGAGGCACCACGCAGAACTTGATCTGCTGTTACGCACAGCAAAACAAACATGCCCTTGAAGAGGCGAGGCAGCTCTCCACGCCGACACAGCCGGCTCCACGCAGCAGAGGGCTGTGGACATGTGCTGCAGGCTGGGCCACGTGGGTACGTGGACGCTGCTCATCTCATGCCTTGCTTTGATCTCTGGTGCATCCCAGCACGGGGCAGCAAGTTCACAAGAGGGAACACACAGAGAAGGAGCCAGATCTGGGAAGGGCTTAAACCCCGCTGCAGCCAAGAGTATTTAAATAACTGAGTGCCTCTGGGGTAATTTAAGGTTCAATACCTTGAGCCCTGCCTGGAAAAAGAGCTGTCAAAACTGACCCTGCCAGAACAGCAACGTGGGGTCAGGCTGCAGTACCGGTCCCAAGTAAGGCTGCAACAAGGTTCAGCTTCTGCAGCTTTGCAAGATTTTGGTGCACAGCTTCAACACTTGCCTTGCAGGGCATGCTGGATGCTGTAGGCTCTGCACAACAAGCAGAGCCCACTGCTGCGCACTGCCAAGCAGCCACGCTGGGCTCACCACCAATGCAGCCCCTCCAGCACCAAATCCACTGGCTTTGTTGGAAACAAAACCTTCCAGACTGGGGTAGGGAGGAAGGTGAAGAGAACAGCCCCAAGGAATTGCAGGGGCTATTCGGGGACACCCCGGGAACCACTGTGAATAGCCTAGCTAACTCCATTCAAAGCTGGCTTTGATCTGCAGAAGACAGGTCCACTTTGCCTAGATGATCAAAACCGGTCCCCTTCCTTGCCTCAAAACTTATGATTCATCCTGCTGGCCCAGCCTTGCTCTGAGCTGGAGACTTTGAAGTGTCAATAAAGCAGAGCCAGACATGGCAGAATGGAGCCATCTGCACTCCCCCTCCCCAGATCCCTTTCATAAGGCTCCCACATAGGGATTTCACCCCAGGGAGAGCCCAAGCCCTCAGCCGTGCCCCCAGATCCTACCAGTTTTCCCCCAGGAGCTTCTCGTCCTGCCTGCGCTGCTTCAGCCACCAAACAGTGGCAATCCCACATGTGTCTCATTCATTCCACGTGCATCTCATTGAGAATCCTGGCTCCACAGCACAAAGCTTGCCACAAGGCTTTTAAACTTCCCTTCCTTAAAGCAGCGTAGGAAGAAAGAGTGCTTTCAAAACAGTCCCTAAAAATCTTCCACTCAACACCCACAGGTGTCACCAGCTAAATATAGCTTCCAAATGCACCAAGTGCTACAGCACAAGCCTGCAGCCAACCCGGTTTTCACAGGTAGGGAGCACCAGACTGCTCTGACAGCACCAACATACCTGGCACTGCTGAAAAAAATTCAAGTAACTGAGCTCACTTGGCAGCCTGGCTGCACACAGATCTCTTGGCTGGAGCAGAGCAGGGCTCCCGGTCCCAGTGCACAGACCCCAGCTGGATGCCTGCTCCCACCTTGCTGCAGCCTGGAGGTGACAGCGATGGCATCCTGCCTTTTCTACAGCTGCTCTCCAGAGCCTAAGAGGCAGAGAGGTTTTAGTACATTTTTGGAAGAGGGTAAATAAAGGGAGGCCCTCTGCATCTCCCCAGGAAGGAGGAGGGCAGCGCAGGGGTGCCAGCAGAGGAGTGGGTGCTGTAGCCTCTATCATCTTTACTGGTGAAGGAGTAGATGATTTAAAACAAGTTCTGCTAGTTTCCTTATCAGCAAGATAGGAACACGGATCCCTTATCTAGCCAAGGTGCTGAGAAGACTAATTAGCATTTGCAGAGCGCAGTGAAAGACAAAACACGCCCGGCACAGCACTGCAGCGGCGCGGGCACTGCAGCCTGGCGGGAGATCGATCCTGGGCGCGCAGCCAGCCCAGCGCGCGGCAGAGGCTGCGGCTGCTCCTGCCAGTGCAAAGGGAGCTGAGACCCATCGAGAGCGCTGACGGAGATGAGAGCTGCTCGGATGAAGGCAGGAGAGCAAGGGGGTGGGAACGTGCAAGGAGACAGACAGACACGCCATCTGCAGAGCCAGAGCTGTGCTGAGCAGAGGCTGTGCGTGCTCCGCGTCCTCCAGGGTGAGTCAACCTAACCCAGGGCCTCACCTCCAACCCAACACATATGCTACAGCGACGCTCCTTTACATCAAATTAAAATTTGCTCTCCATACTCCCTTGCAGAGACTCTGGCAAACAAAAAATCCAACCCGCCCAGAGCACATTTAGGCTAACCCCTGCGCTCAGCTTTCAGATGGAAACCTTCCCACAAGGACAACACCACAGCTTGCAGCACTCAGCTGAAAAGATCCCCTGTCAAACTATGCTGAAAGAAAACTCTGCTGCCCTCCATCATGGTATCAGCTTGATGAATGGGGAGCAGTGGGGTGCCACTCAAAGACAAGCAATGCTAGCGAGGGATACTAGGTATCACCCCGGTGGACAGCTGAGCAATGAAGAGCTGCTGACAGCTATCCCAGAAGTCACAACACTCTGGGTGTTTTCAAAGGGGAAAAAAAATAAAAGAAATCAAAGTGAGAAAACTAAGGTAACTGCTTTTTTTTTTTTTTTTAAAGGCATTTTCATTTTGGTTCTTGGGGTCATGTAAAGCATGAGTGGAGCATCCCTGCAGGGCCACGCTCTTCCCCCACACAATATGGCAATGGTGCTGAGGAGCATAGGCGGGCAGGGTAGCAAAGATACAGAGGGAGAATGGGGGGTGACCTAACCTCTCTGCCGTGTGTCCTGCAGGCACTGACAGCCCTGGAGGCCAGGCTCGGGTTGGGGGCACCCCAGTCCCACAGAGATGGCAATACAGTGGATTCTTGCTGAGCTGGGCAGAGCGGGGGGGACTGAGTGCAATCGGTGGCTCAGTAGAAAAACATGACTGAGAACCCAGAAGGGAACCCTGGAACAAAGCAAACCATCCTCTCCCACCACTTCTCAGGGCATGCAGAGCCTGCAGGCTTTGGCTTTTTGATGTAAATATTAACACGAGATTGATCCACTTCACAAATCTCATCTTGCACTTATTTGGTTGCTGTAAAAAACATCCAGTTGCATTAGTACTGCCTGAAAACCTAAACTGGGCTCCCTTGTGCTACGGAATGGCCAGGACAGCAGCAGGGGCAGCCAGTGCGTGAGTGTGCAAGCCTGGCAAGGGGACAGAGGCCAGGGAAGGAAGCAGTGGTTTGCCTGAGGTCAGAGAGCAGATGCTAATGCAGCCAGGAATAGAAAGTTTTGATCCCGAACACTATCTGCAGCCTTCTGCCTCCTCACCTCTCATTCCCATCCCAGCAGTATGACTTCAACAGGAGCACTGGGGTCTCGATGGGATTGCTGTCAAAGGCCTCCTAAGGCCAAAGAGTTCTGTGTTTTATAACTTTACTGTCCGAAGCACCTGGTGAACACCATAACAGGTAGGGCTGCGAGAACACTTGTGTCTTCCCTCCAGACCACGAGTGCTACAATAAAGCAGCCCTCTCTGCAGGCATCAAGGCAAGAAGGGGGCATCCAGTTGAGCAAAGACATTGTATCTGGAAGCACAACAGCCACTGCACAATGAGCAGACAGCACACAACAGCAGCTCTGCAGCCACGCGTGCTCCCCAGTGAGGGATCGCTGCGCACAGTCAGAGATGTATTTACTGCCTTACCTGGGGAAATCAAATCCCACAACAGTCGACCCAGCTCCCTGCTGTTCCTTATAGCCACTGCAGCTTGTAATGGATTTTTAGAGAACGCAGATGAGAAGATGGAATAAATCTGCAGGGCTGGGCAGGGACCAGGGATTATGCAGCAGAAATATCTGCTCCTCTAGCAAGTAAGCTGCAGTGCCTGCTCCTGGCACACCACTCAGGTGCAGCGTGGACACTACAGCCAGGACAGCCTCTGGAAGGACAGCCAATGCTCGAACCTCCCAGCAGGAATTTGGAGTCCTTCAGGGCTCTGCACGTGCTCCAGCTCTAAGACAGCACACATTCCTCCTTTCCCCAGGATTCAAGTCAACAGAAGGAAGCAGTTCTGCTCCCGAGCCCTGCTAGTCCACAGCCTGGCATCTAGGAAAAATTGCTGATGAAAGTGGTTTTTCAGCCAACAGCTTGGACTTTGTGCCGGAGAGGCAGAGGCATACACTCCATGCTGCAGATCCTGCTGGGGCAGGAGACAAGCTAGAAGCCACAGATTCCCCAGAGTGCAGGATGATCTGCCCACATGCCTCATGGTCTAACAAGATTCACTTAACTATTTTGCAGGGATGAGTCTCCAGACTGCCCTTCCTCCTCCCCATGCCATGCAGGATGCCGCTGTGCATACCAGCCAGGTACTGCAGCCCATCCCTTTCCTTATGGGACAGCAGCTCTGGCAGTACTGCTCTGAGGTCTTCAGGTGAGTAAGAGCAGCTTGAGCAAGGGGAGCTGAGCACTAAATTTGTCTGAGAAACTTGCAAGGGAGAGAAGAAAGTGCCTAGACTAAGCTCACACTGTAAGGAGAAGGCATTGCTTTATCCTCCTGAGAAACCAAAAGACACCAGGTATGACAAACTCTGAAAAGAGCAGAGACAGAAACTTACAGCTGAGAAGACTACTACTTGAGCACACTGTTTTTGTATAAAGGCTCATTGTCAAGACACAGAAAATCAGGCTAGGGACGAGCAGCTTCCTCCAGAGGTAGTTTCATGCTTCAGTTTTCAGAGCACAGCAAGAATCCCTCCAGTGGTACAATACAGGACAGACCTATGAGCACAGCACTGACCTGCAGAGGAGATCCAACAGGGCAGCAAACCAGGGCCAATCTACAGAGCCTCCATTGCAGCTGTGATCTCAAGAACTTGCTTATGACTCCAGAGGAGAGCTGGGAAGCCAAGTGGGAACAGCTGTGCACAGGCTTACTACAGCGTGTTGCCACCATAACAGCATGGAAACACAGGGCATGAACTCAAGTCCCCATCCAGACACCAAGCAAGCCATCTTTCCACGGCAGGATGATCCACCCAGCGGTGGGGGCAAGGTAGTGATTTGAGTGAGCTGGAGATATGTGCCTACATGGGGATTCTTCAGCGTTTTGGAAGAGTTGCTACCAGAAGACAACCTTGTGGCACTAACCAGCTGACATCTCCTGCTCCTGGGACTCTGGGAACCACCAGCAGCCAGCTACCTGGGCCCCGCTGCCTGTAGCACACAGTCTCCTGAGTTCCAGCTAGCAGCACAGCACCTGGCCCTGCCCACAGAGCTAAGAGGGCTACTTTTGACACCTCTGCAATGCTAGAAGTTTCTTGCATGTGCAAGAAAAACTGCTGTGGAATGGGCAAGGTGAGGAGCAAGCAGAAGATCTCCAGCTGTAGAGCAGAGCGGGATCCAGCACGGCATGTGGGCAGTCCGTTCAGCGAGAGCAAGAAAAGCTGCAGGCTCCATGGCTCAGAGCCTTCCAAGGAATTTTATGCAACTCCTCAGCAGGCAGCTCCACCTTACAAGCCCTACTGTAATAGCAAAGGAAGCAAGGAGCTGCCTACACTTCTCTGCAATGTAAGCTCTGCAATGGCTGCAAAGATCACTTGCTAAAAATAACTTCAAAAAGGGCATCTGACAGCTCTGCAAAGAGCATGGGAACACTCCTCCCACCTGGATGTCCTAAAGCAGGCTCTGAGAGGGGAGCACAGGGGTTTGCCCTGGGAAAAGGAGAGGTACTGAGGGTACACGCAGCTGAAGGCAACGTGATGGAGCCAGAGCCCTGGGCTGGCCACACAAACACCTGGGTTGCGTTCCCAGCTCAGCAGCCTTCCAGCTCGAGACAAAATCCTTCAACTTGCAACCGCGCTACCATCAGGAAGGAGCAGGTAAAGAAATGCCAACAGGCACATCTAGCATTAACAGCATCAGTGAGGGCACCACACAGTCTTCCTGGCATAAATGACTACAATTAAAGGTAGCAAATGAACTATCTTAAGGGCAAGTGACATCTTTCCATCTACTTTTCAAGCAATATCCTTCCCTGAAGAGGATTTCTAGGAAACTTTCAACACAGATGATACACACACACACTGCACCGATCCCTGGGACACCAGGCTCACACAGAAGGGGATGACAAGAACTCCACCAGTTCTGTATGGAAAACTGACTTCTCCCATAGAGTCTAAACCAAAAGTTTCTGCTAGGAGAGCTAGTGGCTCCTAGACAACAGGAGGCACCTCAGTGGGAATGTGGCTAAGCGTGCACAGTTGAGCAGACCCAGGCAGTGTCACAAACAGGGAGCTGGGCTGGCTCTGTCCCCAACAGTCCCAAGCCACCTCACAATCACCAGGGAAGGACAACCAGTGCCCACGCTGCAGCACTACTTCAGTGTCAGCCCAGCTTTTGTGGTGCAGACAAATCTCTGGCCAGCACAGCACTGAGCCAGCAATTCCCCTGTCATCACTCAGGAGAGCAATGCCAGCCACTCCAATGCCTCTGAAAACATCTGCAAACGCTCCCTGGCGGATTAAAGAGTTAACAGAGAGGGCTGGAAAAGCCGGCCATGCTCACAGCTCCCAGGCAGAAGGCATGGCCGTCCCAAACCTGTGGATGTCCATCAGGGGCGGGCTGTGGTTGCAGATACTGAGCCCTGAGAAAAGGTGCAAGTTGCTTCAGCTGCTGCTCAGGGCAACAAGGCAAAGCAAGGACACCTCCATGACAGAGAGAGGAGGACGCCAAGGGAAATACTTCTGCTTGGAGCCTGGGCAGTCTATGCTCAGCACTGAGGCAAAACTGCAAGGGCCTGGAGAGAATTCTAGCAAGCAGATGAGCCAAGTTATGGAGTCTGAGGGTCAGGCTCTCCTCCAAGCCGGCTCCAAGACCAGCTGATAGTTCATGACCTGAAAATCAGAAGCAAGGCAAAGGGAGGAGCAACGCGATCAGGAAGTACAGGATGGCAAGGACAGACACACAGGACACAACAACACTCACAGTTCCTTGTAGAAACGCAGAAGAAAACCAACTCACTCACCTCTGGGGGCTACTGATTTGCAAATTAAAGGAGGTATCCTAAGTGTCCCACCAGGACTGGCCTCCACCCTCCAGGACAGACCTGGAGCAGTTTCCTCCACTCCTGCTTACCTCTGCAGCACCACTCTGCCTGTTCTGCCTGGCTCTAATGAAAAGCTAGTTAACAGTTAATTATTACCCATTCAGACACACGATCCCCTACTCTGACTGACTGTCATCCAGGAGGGATAAGACAGTCACGTGATGCAAAAATCCCAGCCTTATGAAAGCACAGGCAACTATATTTAGTTTGAAAAACGATGACCTAGCGGGACCGCCCCTTCCGGTGCCCGGCCCCTCTGAGGAGCCCATCTCCGACACGCACAGGAAGCTCAGCACTGAGCCAAGCTACCGGGTTGAGACCAGGACACTTGACACACACAAGTGATGCATGGCACATGTGTGTGCATGTGTGTGTGTGCACATGCACTGGTCGCCCCATGGGATGTCCCGGAGCACAGCACAGGCTGGGGAGACCTTCCCTCCCTCCCGATCCTTGGTGTTGCAGGTCACCTTGTCAGCGACAAAAACTGATAAGCACCAAGAGCAACAAACAGGGCCCAGCCCAAGGTCCTGGACCTTATCTCGTAAGCAGGAGGTATGCTGGGAACTTCACTGGTGTGACCAGCACAGGGGTGGCACTTGGCAGAAAGGCACGAGTTGCTGGCCTCTCGCCTAGGGCTTGGCAGTGAGGAGTGGGGCTCCTCTGCCGAATTCAGCCCTGGATAACAGGAGGGAGGTGATGCTCAGACCTGGCGATCGTAGCATGCCTCACTAGGATCAGCTTTGCACCTTTTCCTGTAGTATAGCTCAGCCAAGCTGGCAGACATGGCTGTATTGAGAACAGCAAGGGAGCAGAAGCAGCTGTGCAGAGGTCACGCATGTGCTGTCACCACGCAGAGAGGGCCCCACAAAAAAGGTGCACGGTGACAAAAGCCCAGTCCTGCACGAGCATCATCTGCTCCCCCCTCCCACCTCAGTGGAAGAGCTTCAAAAGAAACAGCCTGAGGACCAGACATCATTAATCTCTTGTCACTGGCAGAGGGGTGTCCTCCGCCCGCATCCCGCGGCAGCCGATGAGACAGCACAACCAGCGGAGCCCGCAGCGCAGTAGGGAGAGGTCACTGTGTCGCAGCCAAGCCCAAGGCTCCGCACAGATGTAATCCCTTTAATGGCCGACAGCCTCTTCTGCAGCTGCAACTGGGGACTTGGAAGCTGACAACAACCCTTCTACAGAAGCATCTGGTACATCTCACTGTAAATATTTAACAATGAACAGACAGGAATCGAGAGCCAAGCGCTGCCGTGAGCCCCTTCAGCTCCGTGCCTCCCACTTGCCAGGAGGGGAATGCACGGTTCCCACAACAGGCACCAGCACAAGGAGTGAGGGGTCATGCAAGGGAAAGGTGCAAACTCAACACAGGCATGCACGCCTCTGGAGAAGCTGTCATCTCAAAGAGGAGATACAGAGACTAGATTTCTAGAAAGGAATTGCAAGGGAATTCAAATAACATCAGCCAGTTCTTCCCCGCTGATTCCTGATGTCAGGGTACGTTCCCCAAGCACAAGAAAAAAACATCCTCACTTAGGCCCAATATCTCAAGTCAATGACAGTGAAATTCAAGATTTTTCTTAATAACTTCGAAATAACACATACTGCTAACCTCCTTCCAGGGCACACAAACATGCAGATCCTGCTATACCAAGCATGCTTACCCATCCAGGCAGGTGGTTGCCTTCCCTTTCTCAATACACACCGCAAAAGCATGAAAAAAGACCCTAATCAGAGCGAGTCTTCCCAAAGGAAGTTGAGAGCAGCCAGATACAGAAAGGAGTGTAACACAGCACCATCTCTCCTAATTTAAAGATACAGCTCCCCTCCTCTTCTTTATAAAAGACTAAAAACTGAAAACCACTTCTGTGCAGTGTGAGCATCACCCACATCCCTTTGTGAAAGAGCTTCAAATGTTCAATTCACAGCAGCATTCGCAACTCAAAAAAGGTATCTCAGTCGCTGCTGACAGTTCTCCAGCAAACAGCTCAGGATGAAGAATACACAAAAAAAATCATCAGGAGTAGTGTGACCAAGACAACGAGCATCATTTGCTGCTGTATGAAACACTGGTGCACCCACAACTGAGACCTGCAGTCAGGTCTGGTCTCTGCATCCCAACAAGAACACAGCAGTTACAGACGAACAGAGAAACACCAATCATGAATCAGGAGCGCTGCATGAAGCTGGTAGGAGATCCACTTAAAGCAAGCACAGGACTTCTTCAAGTGGCAGCTGACATATCCACAGAGGTTCCAGTGGTGACATCCTCACTGTCCTCATCCAGCAGGAGGAGTGGGGAGAGGGAGCAAGTCTTTTCCTCTGCTCTGCTGACACACAAACAAGCCCAGCACACATTTTCTAAGGGTGGTGAGTTCTCTCAGGTTTTCTCCTGAGCTCCAGATCACAGGGTTTGAAGTGGTTTCTTCTGAAAAGCAGCCTACAGCTGAAGCCCAGTCACTCAACGTGAAAAAGGGGAGGACTGAGATTCGTTGCACCAGACACGGTAAATCAGCAGTCTCTCGGAGAGAGCAGCTTTATTTCCAAAGGCTGTTAGGTAAGCAGGATGCAAGCACTGCTTCCCTTCCACCTCATGGCACCAGCACGTGACACCCTGCTGAGGGCAGAACGCCTCCAGCACCCCATACAAACAAGCAGGTGCATGCTCTGGGGCATGCCACAGTGGCTGTGCCTACAAAATGGCTGGTGCTTCGGCTCAGGCTCCTCACTTGTCCAAGTCCCAGCTCTGCTGCCACAACTCAGCATTCTCAGTCACTGTGCTAAATGCTTTCTTGGGCAAAAGGACAACAGACTCTTCATCAGGAAGGGAAACTAGCCATAAAGACCCATCTGGCCTTGTAAGATTAACCTTACAGAATAGGCACTGACATAGATTACTGGAGTCTAGGTGATTTGCAACAACAGAGCGTAGCAAATTAACATGTTAGCAAGGGAAGGGAGGTGAGGAAGTCAAAACCAACAGCCTCAGAAGTGCAGAGCTGCTGCACAATGCTAGGAGAACCCTGCTGGCAGTGCTTCTCTGCTCTTGCCTGCCACATCCACACTGTGCTGTGTGCAGGGGTATCGGGGCTTCTAAGTGAGCTTTGTACGCAGGAAGAAAAAGCACAGTTTGAAGGTCTTTCTGGAGAAGGCATGAGAAGACATGACATGTGCAGTGTCAAGAGGCCACTGTCATTAAGAGGAACCCTGTTTAAGCTGTCATTTATGTACTTAAAAATATAGAACTGTAAAAATCCCCCAGCCCTGTGGGCAATGTTTTCTGCAACACCACTGACACATAACATGCCCTCACTGAAGCACATGCTATCATCTGCTGCAGATGCACACTTGTGCCCCACCCCAGAGCCAGCTGTGAAGGTCCACAACCAGCTGGAGCACAGAGGATGGAGTGGTGCCAACCAGAGGACATCTCTGCCTCTGCAGCACAGGCAGACAAAACACTGCACCCGATGAAGGCAAACTTTCACCTTCAATGGTGTAGAGAAGCTTCTTACAAGAAGAGGGAAGAAGAAAATCCCTTTAAGTCACAGAAATTTTTCTGTGCAGTCATCACTCCATTCTGGCTTCAGGCAGGCTGTACTCAATGCACGGGAATAAAACCTCTGCTCCTCCAAAACCAGCCTTAATACTTCACTTTCATGCATGTTCTGAAAGTAATAAAAAACAGCGAAAGGCTTACAAATGGTTGGGTTACATTTTTAAAACCTAGAGAAGCAAATTCTGCAACACAAGGGGATCTGGCTGTATACCATGTTAGCTGGCTAGAGCTCCGCAAACAAACATACACACACAACTTCCAACTGCCTGCTCAATTCATGAAGCCAAACTTCTGTCTCCAATGTCATACCATCACTCTTAGAAAACAGTGATTTGCTTTTTTTCCCAAAACCAGCTTTAAGATAATGGAGCTGATTTTCACGCTTCCAAATCTTGATCATGCAATGCTTCACAATCAGCAGCAATTTATCCTCACACCATTGCTGCGAACTGGGGAAACGTAATCCCATTGCAAAGCCAAAAAATGCAGACAGGAGGTGGACACAGCGACGTGACCAAGGCTGCCCAAGGTCACATCAAGAGCAGCCCCCGATTCCCAGTGCCTCAGCTACAGGACATCCAAAAGGCACTCCAGCTCCTGAGATAACAAGATGATCCTGAGTGCTCTTGGTACCACTGGGTAAAACATAAACCTCTCCAATATGAGCTCTCCAACAGCGTCAACCTGGATGAAGAGCCTGTGACAGCATGGGATAAGCAAGAATTAAGGTCACTGATACCTGCTTTAAAGAGCTACTGATTCAAGCCCCTCACTCAGAACAGCCTCCCCTCCCTGCTGATGAGCTCAATCCTTTTCTGCAGGGTCCATCCTTAGGAGGCTCTATGGACTCCAGTGGCCAAGAAGTTAACACTGGTCTTGCATTGACAGCACACAGGTGCAAACCACACGGTTGTCCTTAACAGAGATACACAGTAACAACACACATAATAAACCAGTCAAGGGGGAAATTTAGATCTTTTTGAAGTATTACAAGTTCAAACACACACCTTCAGGTTTATGGACATATCAAACTGTTGATAACTAACATACACACTAACAGCAAAATTCTGAGCTATATTTGCATCTTGAGACATCAGTTACACAGAATTAAAACCTACAAGTTCCCAGATTCTTTCACTATGGACAACCAAATCCTCTATGCTACAATGTCTGGAAGGAAAGAAACCTTCCACCAGCTGTGGTTATCACTACATGAAAGCATGAATGTGCCGCTATTATACAGGAATAATAATAAAATATTAGAGGGTCTTTTTTATTTTTAATGTCTGTTGCACATTCCTGTACCAGTCTCCTAAATTTGGTTAGTGCTGAGTCTGTAAAAAGAGAAGTGCAGGAAAGACATGGGGGAGGGAAGCGTGAAGAACTGAATTTTTAATTAATACATACCAGACTGGCCATCAGCTGGAAAAATATCTGCAAAAGAAAAAAAGAGAAAAAAATCAGTATTAGCTGCAGCTGGAGTACAAATCATATTTAGAAGGTTCCTCCCCTCTTGATTTGTTTGCTTTAACTAAACAGAACAAGTATTTTCCTAGTATCCCAAGTTAAATATCAATCTAGCTGGGAACCCACCTCAACTCAACCACTTGTTGAGAGAAAGATTTTGAAGGAGTTAGTGTTTATTTGAATGTATTGCTCTCATTAATACCCTTCTACGCTGCCTTCCAGCAGACAGCAGTGAAGAATAAAACAACTGCAAAATCTAGGAAGTTCCACTCCATGAGCTAGGTGTTGACACTTCCATGCTCCCCCTGAGCAGGGTTACCAAGTGGAGACTGTGCAGAGCATCTAACACGGTGACCAGCCAGGGGAGAGCAGGGGAAGCCAAGCCAAAAATCAAATGGGCTTTTCCTGATGGTTCCGTTCTTTGTAGAAGCACACAGGACACTATGTGTGGAGAAACCTTGTTGATAAATGCTTCCTAAGATGCTATGGAAACAGTGTATTTTAGAGAGCAATGTACTACATTTTCCTCAAGGAACTTGGAAGAATAAGGGGAAGGGAGGCTGCCAGCAAGCCAAGGTCCTCCTAGGACAGGGGCAGGCCCCTGGCTCCAGCTTATCAGCTGCCCAAAACACACGTTCAGTTGGAAAGTCACAAGAGTTGCAGCAAGGACTACCCCTTGGCCAGGGCAATGCTTTCCACTCAGCACTCAACCAATGCAGAAACAGCAAAAAACACACCTCTACTAAAAAGCTGCTATTCCTCTGCCTTCGACAGCGCACTGTGTACAAGGCATCCTCAGGCAGGGATGCTTCCCTGCAGTTGATGCAGTGAAAAAGCACTCAGAACTCCCTCTGCCATTATGCATGCTCATAGTTTGCAGCCACATTGAAGGCATGATCTCAAGTAAAAGCCAGTGTGTCCAGAAAAGCCTCCAAGCACCAGTCTGGATCCTCTGCAGACTGCATGTTCTAGTGCAGCCCTCCACCAGCACATCACCAGACACATCTGAACACCTTGCATTTCTGTGATGGTTATTGATGAGGTCAGGGTCCCGACAACAATGAATAGAACACTCTGTACTTGATCTAACAGGTCCCAAACAAGAGGCAGTTTCTGTATTTCCCTGCCAGGTGCAGCTCTCCAGCCTGTCCAACCAACTCTCCATGCAATGCCTCAGCCTGGCCAGCCACCTGCACAGCCAGCCGCCCACAGGGGCCCAGGGCAGCCCCCTCCAGCAGCCACAACCACCACCAGGTCAGGCAGAAGCTACAGGTGACTCCTCAGGGATGCTTCCTACTGGTCACATCACCACCGCAACGCAAAGCTGGCATTCCCTCAAGGCCTCTATGCTCAGCTCTCAGCCCTGCTAGGCTCACATGGCTTCTCTTGAGCTGAGCCATTATAATTTTAGAGCAGATTTGCTGCTAAATGCACTATAGAAAGGCAGTAGAAACTCCCCAGCGGGGGCTGGCCAGGGGCAGATACAGCTCACGTTCACCCCCAGGAGGTGCGCTGCCACCATTACTGCCACTGAGGAAAGGCATCTGTCCATCCATCCTGGAAGCCTCAGCCCTCTTGTCTAGGGAGGTTGAGCCAGTCCAACTCTTCATACCTAAAACCATGGCATATCAGAATCCAAGCAGAGACACAGATCACTGGGCAGGCAGGCAACTTCTCCTTCTGCACAGGAGCAAAGAGCAAGAAGCCTGCAGGACATGCTCTTCTGAAACACAGAGGATGCATATGAAGCAGGGCTAGTCACAGACTGTCGGGTACGATGTCCCTTTGGGATGCCTCCCACTCTACAAGCTAGATTGACTAGATTAGAGATTAGCTTGCCAATTAAGGACAGCATCTAGTGTGCCCAAAAGAAACCTAAACTGGGCAGCTCTTTCTTTTCCCAAGAAAGCCATGGGGGGAAGGAGGCAGAAACATAAGTGGCCAGCAATGAAGCATTAGGGCTATGCTCCAAGGGGCCCATTTAGCATGTTTCAGTGCCCCTCAACACTGTTAAGGTTACAAATCAAACACAGAAGCCCCAGTCAGAGACAACGCTAAGATTTTGCTCACGCAAAGCCTCAATATTGAAAGTCAACCAGCCTCAAGGATTTCTCCCACCACACACACACAATTTCCCACCTGCTTCACTTCCAGGCACCCAAAGCCAGATACCCTAATGCAGGCCAGACGCTGCAGGGGACGATGCTCCAGAGCAGCTCTGCGCTACCTGGCCATGCTCCCCACACAGAGCAGCAGCTTCACCCCTGTCTGCTCCACGCAGCCCTGCAGCGCCAGCTTAACACAACATCATCCTCAGGCAACCAAAAGGAAAGGGCAAGACAGTGCCAATGTTGCAGTGTGAGTGAGGGAGCCCCAAGAAATTTGGGCCCTTATGGTCTCGCATTTCCTCCCCCTCCTTGTGTGCAGGGTCTTCTGTTTCTCACCCTAGGCCCAAAAGCCAAGAAGATTTAGAGCTGATATCTGAACAGAAGGATTATAATGACAACACGCAGTGGCAATCTCTGCAGAGCCAGGTATTTCCCAAGCACGTTAACAACCTATTCAGCTCTGTGCATTATCCATCCAGCCCACAGCTCAGTGGGAACCAAGTTCCATGCATCTCTCCGCTATCAGCACAAGGAGTGGAGGAAAGGAGAGAGCAGGAAGAGGTCAAGGATGCACGCCGCAGCAGCAGGATGTCTGGGAGGCACCAAGCATCCCTTCCAAGACTGCCACATGAGGGTGCGGATGCACTACAGGGGTGCTGGCTGTGAACACCAATACCCAGAGCTGTAGCACCAGGAGCCCAGGAAACAGCTAAATTGAGGACAGTCCTTCCTATTTTAGGTGTGGGTGGGAGGGGGATGGGGGAGTGGGATACAGAATCCCAATTTTTGCTTGATGGTATTTTTAAACAGAGGAAGAGACCGTATGTTTAACTGGGGCATTTACAGAGAAAAGCTGCTGCGTCCACACACAAAACCCCCTCTCCGGGAGCTATTTGCCCACCACTGCTATTCAGATTTCTGGGACAGCACCAAGCAGGCTCCTCAGTTTAAGAGCCCACATTTCCCCACTGCCAAATCCAAGCACCCTCACAGGAAGCCTCAACCCACCCACGCTCCCGCTGCCTCAACACGAGCAGCTGAGCACACCACGTTCATTGCTTCCCAGCTATGGGAATAATCCTCGCAATGCAAACAGCACAGGTAGAGAAAAGGTCTCAATTTACAGAGTCCAGCTTCTGCTGCAAAGAGACCAGTGTTACTTGAATCTCTTCTCCATCCCCAGGCAACTTCTCAGCTCAAATCTGTATCACTTGCCTTCCCCTGAGAGGCCCAGATAGTGCCTGCACAGGTTCCTCAGACAGTTAGTAGCCTCTTCAAAGCAGCACTCAGCAGAGAAGGGGGCGAGGTCTGCTAGGAAGAAGTAGCAAAGCAAGAAACCCAAACCCCAGAAATTAGCATGGCCAATTAGGTCCCTCCCGAGGATCTTGCTCGCTTCCTGTTCCCCTCCTTCCTTTCCTGCCAAGCAGGCTCAGGGAGGGTCCAGCCCTCAGCCACCCAGCTCTTCCCAGCCCTCCTCAGCCACCAGCTCCAGGCAGACACCTCCAGTGCCCTGGCTGTTGTACTAAGAAGTCTCCTCACCCCCGCAAAGGGAAGCTGAGGCTTGAGATGGGTGAAAGATTCAATCCAGATAAGAGACCTTGCTCACCAACGCTGGTTAGGCATTAAGACACCACAGAATTTGTTCAAGAAAAAGGTCAAAGAAAAACAACTGCAGAAGCACCGATCAGCTCTCAGATCCCTTTTTTCGGAAGCGCTGGACCAGACCATTAGACATTTGTAAGTGATTTTCTCATCTCCATCCAGAGGAGAGGAGAGGAGAGGCTCCTCCTCACACAGCAGGCCATTATCTGGGGACATCCCATTCACCCATGCTAAGAGGCTGAAGAGCTGCAGCCAGCACGAGCTCTAGCATAGATTTCCCACAAACCACATGGAAACAATTCTTGGAATGGGTTTTCATTGTAGAAAATCTGTGCCCCAGCTAACTTCATGCACTTGAAAAGGGATTAAGACTTCTGGCCTCACCAAGCTGCAAGGGGAACACCTTTCAGGAAATCCTGAAAAAAAATTACCAATGGCAAAAGAACAACATTATTACATGGAAGTGCTCCCTAGCTTTAAATTCACACTATGCACTACACTGAATTAGTGCCTTAATGCTGATACCGAGTCTCTTCCTTCATGCAGGGGAGAGGAGCTGCCTGAACAAGGCTGTGACTGGCACGTAACTGAATACACAGCCATCAGTGGGATCAGCATGGTGTTTTGCAGAAGCATCTTCCAGGGATCTGCTCAAGCATCTTCCAGGGATCTGCTCAGAAGAAGTCTTTTCTCCAGGCATCAGAGATGTCAGAGAGGTTCTGAGGAATGCAGCTGGTCAGCCTGACCAGAGAATACGAGAGCGCTCCAAACAAACAATCCCATGAATCCTATACTCACATATGCACAGACACATGAAAAAATAACTGTAAGGTCATGGCTGTTTTTTCTCCCATCCACTTATCAGTGCTTGTATTGGAGAGAACAAACACTGGATGTTCTCTCACATTAACCCCTTCTCCCCTCACCCCAAAATGCTGTTGCTCAAACCACAAGCCGTAACACCAAACAAAAAGCCACAGAGACAGCACACAGCACCTTAAAGGAAGGAGCAAGAGAAAAGTCTGGTGTCTGATGCCACAAAGTGGCAGGTGACCCAGCTCTGTCTCATGCTCCTTAATCACAAATAAGCCTACAGTGACATTGCTGAGAGCCTTGTCTTCGGGAGGTCAGTACAGACAGACCCTACACCAGCCTGAGCCCAGCACAACCTCAGCCACCACCCCCAAACCATTCTTGAAACTACTGGGTATTGAACACGCAATAAAGTTTCTGATGTGCTTGAAGAGGCTCCTGTTGAAATGCAGGAACCATTTAGGTGCATCCTGGAAGCTAACTGGATCCCATCCTACAGAAATTGATACAGGACAGTTTCCCTATGACAGGCTCATTGCATACTGCCCTGCTACATGTACGTATGCACATAAGGGCAGGCAGTCTAACACACAACAGTGAAGTTTTGCTGTAAGACAGCCCGAAAAATGGTGAGCAAGGCAGATCCTTCTCTCCACAGAGAAGGAGAATCTCTGCTCCTCCCCAGAGGGCAAACCATAGCCAGAGATTCATTCCCCAGCAGCCCTGTATCAGAGGTGTGCCCGCAACACCAGGCAGGGATGTCACAAAGCCCTGTGAAAACCCCAGAACTGAAATTCAAGGCTCTCTCCACCTTGTTGCTGTGGATAGAGGGCCAAGCAGGGAGTCTAGAGGATACAGGGGGCAGCATGCGAATACAACATGATTAAATCTCTTAACTGAACTACAAATCCTCAGACTCGCAGCCTATGTGAGACATTTCCCACTCTGGGCCAGACTACCTGGTTGGTTTAATCAAACACACAGCTCTTCCAGTCACCCTCCAAGTTTTGTCCTTGCTTGGTTCCACTTCTCTGCTGTTAATTAGATCAACTCATACGTCAACCCCAAGTCAAGTAAGACAGTTGTCTGCCTGTAATCTCGCATGTCTCCTCCAAATCTTCTTCAAGGCCATACTTAAAGGTTTCATTTTATGTTTTAAAGATGAGGGTCACTAGCATCAAATTCCTCCCTGTACAGAGTGCAAATGTCATACAGAGCATTTTCTGCTTTAAGACAAGAAAAAAAAAAAAAGGCAGATACAGTAGTTCACTTTAGATTGAGAAGCCAAAAGAAACCAGTCCCCTTTTTGCTCAGATCAGTGCAGCACCCTCTCTGCAGTGGATTTCTGCATACTCAGAAGATGCATTAGATGGTGTTAGGCATTCCCCCCGAGCATTCAAGGTTCGGTTGGGAGTTGGAAACAGAAATTTAATATGATTACAGTCAAGAACATCTCATGCTTTGTCATCTGAGCACGTGGCAGGGACATATCTGTGATTTGCTTCCTGTCTCAAGCACAAATACCCTATTGCTTCTTTTCCAGTCAGATTTAAACCTCCTAACAACATTTCTGAGATGTATTTCTCCACATTTCTGTATCTGCTGCTACAGTGACAGCATTTCTCTTCATTAATGTGTACTGGTATCATTCTTTACACTTAATTCTTTGCTCTGCTTACCCTTTATCTCCACCCCTGCACAGCTTTGCAGCAGACTTGCTAATGTAGCCTGAACAGAGGCAGGGTGAAGAGCTTCCCTCACTCCATTACATTCTTTTGTGCTAGACGAAGAGTATTGCTATCTGCAGGCATGTGGAAACTCGATAGTATGGTCCTTATTTTCAGTAGGCTTGTTTTGTGGGTTCGGGGGGGTTGGAATAAACATTATTCCTGAGCTACGTAACTATCTGGAAGGGCAACAGTAAAAATATAAAAATCTTTGTAACGAGAATCTTGCAGGAATTAATTCAGTGCTCCTTCTGCAACATTCCACACACACACACAAAAAAAGGCAATTCGACCTTGAAGAATCTGAAGAACTAATTTCCTGTAGTTTGAAGTGAATAGTGGCCTATCAAACATTTAAATCTTACTTAATTATAAATTCTATTTCATTTGTTCACTCGCTTCTTTCATCTGTAAGTGCGCCAATCGGATAGTTTGGTAACTAGCATTTGGTAAATTAATAATTACTCATTTGCAGCGCTGACCAGAAACTTCCAAAAGCACTGTTACAACGGGAGAGAGGAAGCAGGGTGAATTCAGCGTGGAGGCTGAAAAGGTGTTGCAAATCATCTGGTTAGAGGCAGTGCTAGGTATTTAACAATGCACCCACCATCTGGCAGCACCTTTGAGTTACCGAGCAGGTACAACACCCCCACCCAAACTTCTCCCCGCACACCTTTCTCACCAATAAAATTCTAGCCTTTCCTCTTTCTGTGGCTTTTACGATCAGATTCTTGTTTCCCCACATATTTAGTCAGGAAAAACTCACCTCTTTTCTCAGCGTTTCAAGCTCAGTATCTAACGAATCTAGCCCTGAAACCACCCTGTTCTCTCCACGTATCATCCAACATGTGACTCGGAAAACTCAGAGGACTGTTGGGAAGGGAGGAGAAGGGGCGAGCCACCCCCTGTGCCCTCCCACTCAGCAGATGGGCCGACCCCCCCGGCGCACGGCCATGCCTTGCAGACTGCAGAGTCACTGCAGGCACACAGCACGCTGCCGCTCAGCTGGAGACGCACTCAGTGGTGCGTCGGGGACAAACACTGCTTCCTTCCTTCCCCTTGACCCCCGGGGCTGCAGCCCCCATACTGCAGCAGCAGACAAACTGGGGCAAGGGATGTGGGGCCAGCATGGAGCATGTGCTCACTGCCCTCCTGGGCCATGGGGGGGGAAGCCAAAAAGGCAACAATGTGGAGCACCAGAGATGCTTTTCTTGCACGCCTGTCCTCCTGGGGGAGTGATGCCACTCCTGGGCCTTCTCAGAAGCCAGGGCCACTTTGGGGAGTGAGTAAGGATCGCAGACAGGCAGCTGTGGGTCCACTGGTCCCAGGCCAGCTCTGCTAAAAGCAGCAGGTTACGGCCTGCATCCAGCCACCTCCAGGGGTGTCGAGCAGGAAGCGAGCACACTTCCTCAGGAACACACATCAGGGCACGTTCAGAGGGAACCAGAGTGCCATTTTCTCCATTATGTGAACAAAGGGTGCCTGTGTCACCTCCAAGTACCACCAGCACCAGCCTAAACTGCAGTGATAAAACTCAGCCACAGACTCCTCCGTTAGGTCTTACTCATTTCTGAAATAAATACAGGCTTCTGTCTGACACAGAGTGCTCACTCGCAGCCAGGGCTGCCCTGGTCATCCCCCACGCACTCCAGTTCAGGAGAATCTGCAGCACAGATCTCCACCAGCCCTCCTAACTTGTGACCATGGAAAGAAATAAGATGACTCAAAGCCCCAAAAAAATCACAACCACCATGAAGTACTGCCTGCCTGCCACGTGTTCCCATACAACACTGCAACAAAAGAAAGTGTTGAGGCAAGCTGCTGCTCCTAAGTCAGCTTTGCTCCAGAAGGACACTGAAGGTAAACCACTGATAATGCAGGTATTAGCCCAGTCAAGTCACAGCTGTTCCTCTCTCTCCTTGCACGTCACAGCAGAATATCCCCAAACACATGTGGCATTAAAGGTTGACTCTAGCAAAACCCACTGTGAGCTTCACAACCACGCGGAGCCAGCTGACTCGCTGAGGATGGCTTCTGCAGTTTGATCCCCATCAGCAGCCTGCTGTTGTCCTGCCAGCGGCAGAGCTGCCACGTGCCATGCACTGATTTGCTCAGAAATGGCAATACTCCCTGCCCCAGAGCCCCCAGGCTGTTGTACAAATATATGCTCTGACAGAGAAAAGTTCAGTTAGGAGGATTTTCTGGGAACCTGCAATTACAGGATGAGCCTATGTTTGGAAACATGTTGACACTGTATTTGACCACAGTTTCTACAACTCTTCCCCCCCCAAAAAAGTACATCTTGTGCAGCATTAGGACTGCCATCACACCTAACTTTTCCAGTGCCTCGTGCCAGTTTTCACTCCTCTGTGGCAGCACCCTCATGTGCACCCGCTCCTCCTCCCAGCCAATCCAGCCTGAACCCAACCTGGGACTCCTCCCACAAAGAACTCTAAGAATTCATTTATTCGAGGCCAAATTCAGTTCCTATTTGTTGTGGGCACCAGTTATTGTTTCCTAAATACACAAACAGCTGCCTTAAGTTCTTCTAACTCTGTATTAATTTCTTAGAAGTTCTTCTTTACCTCTCCTCTTACCTGCTGAAGTCACACACCTATACCATCTGCTGAAAGATTTTCAGATTAGCCAGTTATTTCAGAGGAAGGAGTAAAGTCTCCTAACTCCACACAGATCACTAACTAGGCCCTAGACCTACAAGAATGAGTTTGGAACTGAAGCACAGTCTCAAGACAGCTGCAGAAGCAGAGCTGGCCACATCAGGAACCCCGCAGCACACAGTCTTGAGCCCCTGCTAGGACACTGGCAAAGTGTCCAGTGCCAAGATGACCAGCAGATAAAGTTTTTAAAGGCCCAAATGTAGATGTGCATCACAGCTGGGAAGGAACAAAGCTCATCACTCCCATCAGACTCCTGGTAAGAGAAGAGCAAAAACGCTTCCCAGCTCTGCTACCTGTGAGATCCACTGCAAGGCACTGCACCTCAGTCTGCCCGGTTGCTGGGACAGGAGCAGAGCTCCTTCAAGAGCTGCATGGTCACAAAGGACTCTGCAATCCTCTGGCAGTATGCGAGCATATTTAAGTTTTCATTAAGGTGATTATATTTTTAACCCTTGCTTGTTTGAAGCTAGTAACTGTAAGGATTAAAATACCCAACCTGGTGCAGCTGCACAGCTTTCTACTAAAATGCACGTTCTCTATTTAGCCAAACAAGTGCTACCACTGAGGTGGTATCCAAGATTCCTTATAAAGTAGCTTCAAGTGTGCAAGGAGAAACCTCATGCTATCCAGGTTGGCATTTGGCATTCCCCTGAGGATAATTTCACACTATTTGAGTACAGTGAAAGTATCAGGTGTCATAATTTAGAAGCAAGCATACAGCACTGCACCCAGCACCTCAATTCCCAGCCGTTTCTGCACTCTGTTTGCCCTCCCAGCAGAATGAAGCCCCCCCTCTGTCCAGTGATCCCGGTGCAATCCTCCCCATGGTACCACAGGCAATAGAACGCTTAGAAGAAGAGTTACAGAGGTGAAAGAGACTGGTGGTGAGGATCATCCAGCGATACCTCGTGGCTGGCAGCCTGGAACTGGAGGTTGAGGTGGAAGAAGGCACCGAATCCCAGCAGCTGGGGCCCATGAGTCAGCTCCATGGAGCTGCGCTCCCCCGCCTTCCCGAAACAAACAGCACACGGCAGGGCAAAGGTCCAGCACAAAGCTGAAGGGCAAAGGTATGTGGGGGAGGAATAACACCACCCTGCACATTTGGGGAGCAGCCGTTCCAGTTACCCTCATGCTCCCCAGTAAAACGGGAAGCGTTACTCAAACGTGAGTTGTGGGATTGGAACAAAACCGTATTTCAGAGAGGAAACTTGGGGCGGTGGGGGGAGGACTGTGCTGCGATAGCAGCTCTGTTGCAACCAACAGCCAGAAGAGCTCCACAATTACATGCCACGACAAAGCAAGAATTGCCCAACGCTTTGGAAATAGGTGTGTGCAGTTCTACCATGCTAGATACCCCAGCAGGCAGATGTGTGCATCTATTCTAAATACAAAGAAATGCCAAAGGTAAACAAGCTTCCTATACAGTTTATCTACTGTACTGGAGGCTGGCTTCAAGGAAAGCCCTTTGGGGACTTAGTCACTGAGGGGTGAGAAGCTCATGAATCTATCTTTCCCTGCCTTCTCCTCAGCACCAGTAGCCAGCCCAGCCTGCGCGCTGCCATCTCTGAACAATAGGCAGCCAACCTCCGGTGCTTGCTGCTAGGAACTAAGGTGTGCCTTCTGGAAAGTGCTGCTTATCCTCCCAGTGCATCTGCCAAATGGCAGGCAAGAAACTCTGCTTGAGAAACTAAAGCACCTCCTGCATCTCCACTAGGAAATACTGAATTTGCAACCAGAAGGAGTGACGGCATAGAAGTTAGTGCTTGGCAATGGCAATGCCAGTCATTAAAATCTGCGTGTTCTTATTTCCAAGATGTAAATGGCTTTAAAAATTAAGAAGTGCCAAGTGCCTTGATGCAACATTTCTTGAAATAAATCCAGCAGGTTTTCAAAATGGGGTGCTGTTAACACCTGTCCGCAACAATGCTTGCATCATTGCTAGCACTGGTGCAGGGCACAACAGAGGAGTACAAAATGTTCCAGAAGGTCGAGTCGTCTTAACTGAAGCCACACTTCTCTACTGAAGAATTAGGAGAAAATATTTCAAATTTGGTTTATAGCCAGAAGTGCAAAGCTGTTTTTGTCAGAAAATGTTTCCTTCTCTCCTGCACATACATTCCCTACCATTGTGCCTTTGCGAGTCAGACTGCCGGCTGCATTTATTTACATGATAAGAAGAGAACATACAGCAACTTGCACGTAACGAGGGGACTGTCACACAGACCTTGCTACCTGATGAGAGAGCAAAAATGAGGTGTCATTACCAGCCTTGTCAGCATCCCTCATGAGCAGTAAGTACTAACACAACCCTCGCCACACTGGACATACTCGTGTGTCATTCCACAGCTTAAAGGACCAGCCCTCCTTCCCACCTGCACCCCAACTCTGAAATGCACACCAACAGAAATACAGTGCACGGTGTGACAAACACCAGGACAGATTGCCTGCTGCACCTCTCCACCAGTGCCTGACCCTCTGCTTACAGCACCAGCAGTATTGCTGTTGTCTGACTCGATCTAATGGTTGCTACCCTTAACGCCACGCAGCTATGCTTTTGGGAGGAGGGGTTAAGCAACAAGGAGAGGCTTTGCTTCAGCCTGCCTTCCTGAAAAAGCAGCAACATTTACTCAAACCTCCCATTACTGACCTCGCTCCCAAACTCTGGCGTACCCCAAAAACACCTGCTTCTGGAAATAAACTCTAATCCCCCCAAACCAGACCCCGTTATTTGGGATTTGCATCAGCCCCTCACGCATCCACCCTTCCCAGGTGATGTTCAGCTGCAGAAAGTCAAGGAGTTCAAAACAAGCGGAGGTGGATTTGCCAACCTCTTCCACATCTGTAGTCAGACACAGACTGTGAAAACTCACAAAGATCTTGAGCACAGCTCGGTTTTTCTCTGAGCTTGATCTCAATTCCTTTACTTTTGTAAGCTCTAATTCCAGCACAGATCATTACAGAATGGGTGAACACCTTAAGGAGCATGTCTTGTCCATTAAATCTGCTCTTCAGGCCTATAATTAATACAATCATTATAAAAAATTAGGTCTTTGAAAGCCTGTAAAACAAGTCAGAAGGATCCTCGTATCTTTACAGAGCTGTCCTGATGTCCAATGGCTCCTAGGCCTCCTCACTACCTCTACATCAGGATCGGGGCTAGAAACATTCAGTAAATCAGTATACAAACACTATGCTGGGAGCACAGTTCAATTGCCAACCTCTGTTCCTATGCTAAAAACATTCAGAAATGCCTTTCCAGAGTTTGCGTGTGCTCAATGTGTTTCAAGCGTACAGAGAGGCCACTTTTCTTTGGTGATCTCCTGGAGGTCACTGCAACACGACAGCTCATCTTCTGCACCACAGTATAACTTTAGCACATTCTCCCAATCCAAATCCCTTTTCAGAAAGATCTGCTGGAAGAAATCCTCCACTCAAAGCAGCAAAGACATGGCAGGAGCCTATGAAGTCTATGAGAAGGCACTCAGGCAAAGGGCTGCTATGCAAGGCCAGCCACCAGCCTGCCTCTTGTGGGAGTCTGCCAGCCGTGTTTGTTTTACACGTTTTCTCTTCTGCTAACGAACCAGGCAGCAAAAGAAACAATGCCCCAAGTGCCAGGGAGCCAAGTGGCAGCATCTGGGGCACTGCTAAACCAATTCCATTATTTCAGCTCCTCCAGGAATACTGGGACAATTGGGCCAGGCCCGAAGACACGCTGGGTGCCGCACACTTATTGCCCACTATTATCCTATCCCCTCAAAATTATCTCAGGCATCGCAAAGCCTCCTCCTCCGCCACACAGTGCCTGCTTAGGCTCCCGAGCCCTCACTTCAGCATACTTCAGATGTGCTGCAAGGCCTCCAACAGGAACACTGGTGGAACATCTTGTGTTTTTGTACCTTTTGGTTGATTGCTAGGGAGTGCTGCCTAAGAAGGCAGCAAACAGAGCTCAGCTCTCACACAAAGGAGCTGTGTGAGCAGCTGGATGTCACGCAGCAAGAGGAAAACGCAGACAGCAGCACTGTCCTGAATTTCGTTGTGCACTGCACGCACAATGACAAACCACCAAACCATCTGGGTGCAGACTTTTACCTGGCACACTGACCTTCTCCTCTACGCTACCATTAAGACGACAGCTTTCCAGGTGGAAATTGCAGAGGTGTCCATCTTTCAAAGATCAATAATACCTCCGATGAATCATCCCACCTAGCCTGCAACAATTCTTGCAAAACACAGTACAGTAACAAGAAACGTGATGTCATACCTGGCAGCGTGACTGCGGAGCTCGCAGATAGGCCAAAAATATTACGAATTAAAACTTTGGCTGAGCAGCGATCTGCTCCCAAGCATAGAATCACAGAATTAGGAGGGCTGGAAAAGGCCTCTGAGATCATCCAGCCCAACTGTGTATGTACCACCAATACTGCCCACTACACCATGTCCCTAAGCACCATGTACACGTTTCCCGACCACCTCCAGGGCCAGTGACCCCACCACCTCCCCAGGCAGCCAGATCCAGAGCCTCACCGCTCTTTCTGAAAAGAAGTTTTTTCCTAATATCACTGCGACTACCTCCTGCCAAATAAATAAATTAAAAAAGAAAAGAAAAGAAACCCGGAGAGACGAAGAAACGGCGCTCAGCCATTTCAGCTCAGCCGTACGACAGGCGCCTGGGCCTCCACGCAGAGCACGGAGCCCTCGGGCCCCGCAGGGCCTCCACACGGCGCCCGAGGCCTCCGCACGGCGCCCCTGGGCCTCCCGCAGCCCCGGGCCGAGCACGGAGCCGCGCACGTGGGCCCGCGGAGGAGGAGGCCGAGCTCTCGGGGAAATCACATGCTGGCCCGGGGAAGCCACCACGTTGCCTGCGCGGCGGCGGCGGAATGCTGGGAAGGGGAGGCCTCCTCCCGCCCGCCCGTCCGGCCCCGGCCCAACGAGCGCGGCCCGCACCGCGCCCTCCGCCCGCCTCGGGCCTCCCCCAACCGCATGGCCCCGGCCCGGCCGCTCCCCTCCCCCTCTCTCCGCTCGCGGCCCGGCCGGTTCCCCCTCCCCGCCGCCCTCCCCCAGGCCGCACGCCGTGCCGCATGGCGCTGCCGGCCGGGGCGCGGTCGCCGCCGCCGCCGCACCCCCGTATCCCTCCTCACCCCCCTCCGCCCCCCGCACCCACCTGGAGGCGACTGCCCGTTGACCGCCAGCGCGGCCGCGTTCTTCGTCCAGGGGTTCACCTTGGGCGGCGGAGCCTCGATGAACTCCCTTCGCCCCGCTCCGCCGCCGCCCGCCTCGCCGCCCTCCTCCGCCTCGCCGCCCGCCCGCAGCAGGCTCTCCTTCTCCTGGTTGTTGCTCTCCTCTTTCTGCTGCTTGGCGCTGGGCGGCCGCGGAGCCGCGGGGCCGCCGTCGGGGCCCATGGGCGGTTCGCCCTTCTCCCGGCCGCCGTCCTGCGGCGGTTTCAGCACCAGGGCGCGCTCCTCGGCGGGCAGCAGCGGGGCGCCGGGCAGCAGCGCCTCCACCTGCGTCGCCATCTGCGCGCCCCCGCCCCGCACGGGGGGAAGCGCCCCCTCAGCGCACTCGCACACACACACGCGCACGCGGCGTTCCCCCCGCCCCCCCCACAGCGGCCGCCGCCGCAGCAATATGGAGACGCGCGGGGACCACGCGACTGGCCGCGGGGGCGCGCGCCGCGCAGCGCCGCCCCGGCCGCGCGCGCGCACCCGGCCTAAGGGGAGGGGAAGGGGGAAAGGAGGGGCGGGGCGCGCCCCCGGCCGGCCGGCCGGCGGCGCGCACGTGCCTGATGCAACGCCCGGCCGCGAGTGGGGGCGCTTAAAGGGGCCGCGGGGGCGGCTGAGGCGGCGCGTGGAGGGGGGGGGGGCGGTCTGGCCCGGTCGTGCTCGCAGCCCCCGGCTGGGTGGCCGGGTAGCGCAGGAAGGCGCTCCGGTGGAGGGTTGAGTGGCGTGTCGCGGTGGGAGCGCAGCTGGAGGGGTGTTGTGAGGCGCTGGCCGTTGCCCGGCTGTAGGATGGGGTGCGAGTGCCGCTGCTGAACTGATCCTGGGGACTGTGATGGGAGGGGACTTCACGGTTCTTCACCAGCGGGTGGTCGGGCGTTAGAACGGTGTCCCTAGGGCGGTGGCACGGCGCCGAGCTTGCCAGAGTTCAGGGAGCGTCTGGACAACGCTCTCAGGCATACAGTCTGATTTTTGGGTGCTCCTGTGCGGAGCCGGGATTTGGACTCAGTGATCCTTATGAGTGCCTTCCAGCTCAGGACGTTCTATGATTCTAATTGAACAGAGAAAAGGAACGCTCGCAGTTCCGTACCAGATTCTCTTCCCCATCAGGGTGACACGAAATCAGGGGTCAGATGAGTGCAGGTTGTGTCTATGGCACAGCATGGAGCTGTGTTGGGGAGGGTCAGGTGGGGGTAAGGGAAAAGCTCTGCCCCAGAAAGCAATGAGCATGGCACAGGCTGCCCAGGTCAGGGGGCACGGCCCTGAGCTGCTGGGGCCCAAGGAGCGCTCAGACGTAGGGTTTTGATTTGCATGATGCCGTGTGGAGCTGGGAGTCGGACTCGGTGATCCCTGTGGGTCCCGTCCAGCTCGGCATGTTCTGTGACTTTGGTGAAGGTTAAAGGCAGGAGGGCTGGGAGGATGGCTCACGGCCCAGCAGGGCAAATAAGGAGCCATCAGAAGACTGATTAGTGACCGCAACCGGGAGAGGTGGCTTGGTCGCTGTCATAGGGTGACTACACCACGACGTCAAAAAACATGAAAAAGGCAAGCGTGAACCTCAAACGCATCAGAAGCTCTTTATCCCATTACTGAAGGCACTGATGAGCCTTCCTCCGGAGCAGTGTGTGTAATTGTGGTTATCCGCATTTGAGGATGATGAAATGGAGTAAGGACTACAAAGATGATTGGAGAATGCAGAGTGTTTCATGGAAAGAGATTAAAGGAATAGCTTTTGTAGCCCGGCAAAACCTGCACACTTTCATTTGAGGAGGTTAAAATACTTGATTAACCCCCAGCTAATGGAATGTTGCTCGGTCATGACTGTCTCTAATGCCCTCAGTCCTTTGTCCCCTAATGCAGCAGGCCAGTCAGAGTCCAAATCCTGTGTATGGTTATACACAAATTATACATATATGAAAAGCAATGCTTAATGTTAAACCTGCACTATTGTTATCATTTAACAAGACTTTTCTGATTCAATGTGGCTCTTTATAAATAAAACCAGCATTGATAACAAGCCTCGCACCGGCCTGTTCTCCTCAATGAGCACACTGCCCCACTTGCACCCAGAAATGTTCACCTAAAAAACCTGGTGTTTAATATGGCTCTAGTGAGAGACCTGTGCAGACCCCACAGAAACACTAACAACGTGACAAGGCACTGACAATGTAGCTCCCAGCTAGTGCATGGAGAAGAATGAAAAGCTGATTGCACAGCTTAACAGTTAGAAGGGAAGGAGAGGCAGATATAGTTTAGCATCTCGTTCAGAAGGGCAGTAGAGTCAGAGGTCTGACTGGTCCCCGGAGGGAGACTTAGGCTATCAGGGATTCTCCACTGAGGCTATTTTGGCCCCATGTGTCCCTTGATACCCAGCCCAAGATATGTGTGCTTATTGCCTAGTTCTTACTACAGCCAGCGGAGTTCGTGTTTCCAGCCTTGAAAGCGGAGTGAAGCCTGAGGGAACTTCCATTCCCATCCAGGCTTTAAAAAATGTTTTTCTCCCTTAGGATCCTCTTGGCTACCCCCAAGTCAGCGAGCATACTCATGTGATGCAATGTCACCATGTGCCACAGCCCAGAGATCACCAGAGTGTGCCACGTGTCCCGAAAACATTTAAGAATCTGCCTGGTACAATTACAAAAGGAAATTTAAATGATTTGATTATGACTCTAGAAGAGATAGCAGTGGCCTTGCTGCCTGGCTGAATATCCAGAGCAGATGTTCTCATATCTGAGCTGCAGTAACAAAACAGTGTCCTGTACTCCTGTCAGCCCAGTCCCATATTTCCAAGGGGGTCTCTCTGCGCTCATAAGCGCACCTTGGGGACTGCACAACTCATGCTGATTTCCCTCCAGCGGGGCTCACATATTTACCCTCTGTGAGGCTTTGGGACACACGGTGCCAGCCTCAGCTGGGTGGCAGATGCCAGCCTGGGCTGCCCGGCTCTGCCACGTGAGCAGGAAGAGCCCGTGGTGGGTGAGAGCCAAAGTGGCTGCAGGGCGGAGCGAGCTGGGTGAGGCTCTGGCTCCACGCTCACTCTGTGGGCAGCCAGACCAAACCCTGCCATAGTTTTAAATGCTAAAAAAATAAATTAATGGGCAACGGGGAAGAAAGGGAATTGTTCGTGCAAGCAGTCGAGCTTATGCATGGCCTTTATGCACCAGCCAAGAGGACAAATTGCCTCGCTGCCCTTGGCTGGCTACCTCTCAAACATGGATGCTCTCTGCAGGTGAGCTGTGCTTGGTGCACGGAGGCTGGAGTTAGTGTAAGCACATGGGCAGTGCCTAGCAGCCTCCACGCACCACAGTGTTCCCAGTGTCTTCACCTCTGCGAGCCCATCTCCCCCGCTCTGCCCGACAGGCAGCACACGCTGTGTTGGTAGCTGGAATATTCTGTTCCCAAGCTCTGGGGACATGCTGAGAAGCAGCCAAGAAGTGGCTGTGTTTCTGCGGCGCAATTTACCGGGAACAAATCCAGCTCTGCTTTCCCCAAACACAATGAAAGCACCTCACCATCTCCCCAGGCCTGCCTCTGGGGCTGACCCTTCCATCCTAGCCGTGTCCCCGTGCCTCCCAGCTTTCCCCCAGCCCTGTGCTTTTCGCCAGCCGTGGTGCAGCCTCCGAGCATGCAGTCTCCGGGGAAATTCCTCTGCTGGCATCAGCAGCTGCGGAGCCGGCTTTGGGCAGGAGCTCCCAACCTCCCTCGCCCTGCATACAACAGCTCACTTCTTTCTCCCTGAATGAAGCATGGCTTGCATATTTATCACAGCCGCCTGGCTGCTTTGACTCTGGCCTGTGGGTTTAAAGATGCTTTCCAGGCCGATGGCCTTGGCTGGGGGAGTGACCTTCGCTTTGGGACCAGCTTTAATTCAGTGCTGCTCCCCTCCAGCCCCATGCATTTTCCTCCCATCCCTCATAAGACCCAGAGCAGGATGCTAACAAGCCAACAGGGTGCCTGGTGTTTTAAACCGACCTACTGATGCACTGAACCTTTCAGCTAATGCACTTCAAACAAACATCTTTATGATAACAGTTTCTGAACTGATTGGGATTTAAGGTGTTATCAATATCCCTGAGCTACTTGTGGCCAAACAAGGAATATGTGTTTGTAAAGAACTAACATTAAAAAAAATGAAAAAAGAAAAAGGAAATATCTTTTCCCTCAGCAGCAACATGAAAACCAGCTCTGCACCCAGCTAGACAACACAGGGTATGAAATGACTGCAGCTACATCAGCAAGTAACAGAGCCTGACAGGTGCTGGAGACAGAAGATCAACATTACTTGCATTTTGTGGAGTTTTCCTTTAGCTGTAACTCGATCTCTATTGCCCACAAGCAGCTGCAGTGTGCTGGGCGTGCTCTGGATCACGTCATTTTGCCTCACATCCCAAAGGTGTGCCAACCTTGCAGATCAGTTGGGACCACTTTTGGTCCAGGTGGTCATTCCTGAACACCTTCATGCTGCTTGTTTGCTACCAGTGAGTGGTGATTGCTCTGTCTGCTGAGGAGGTCAGATGCAAACCTGTGCGTAAAGCATGAACAGAAGAACATCAGGCACCTGTAATGCTTTCAAAAAGAGAAAGGGGATTTTGCCAAGAAAAACCCAAACATCCCATCCTGAGTCATACGCTTTGAATTATTTACCTCATTGTTACTGGTCTGTGAATTCTGCTGGGCAGGGACTCTGTGCAGGCCGGCACGCTCAAGGTTATGCAAATTCGGCAGCACTCCTTCCCACTGCTGCTTTTGGGCTAATTCAGTTGTCCCAGATATTTGCCGTATCTACTCTGCTCCCCAGTGACTTGCAAATTCAGCACAATTGGTCAAATTGCAGGACTACCTCTGACATCCACAGAGGAAGATCTTTCCAAAGGACACCCAGGTCTTATCTATGAAAGAGAAACCTGGCATTGTGGCACACCAGTGCAAAGACCATTCCCAGGTCTCTCTGCCACCAGTGACGGTGCTGAGATCCAGCTAGGAATTTTCTATTTTAGCAAACCTGGCGGTTCCCCATTGAAAACCAGTGAACCTGCTCTAAGGATTCTCAGAAATCGTAGGGACAGAGGAGCGCTGGTGGCACGAGGAGGGCAGGAGCCAGCATGTGGCAAAGGAATGGGGCTGCAGCCTCCTGCTGCGCTCCGCAGTCCCGCTGGGTGGGTTAGCAGGAGTTCAGCTCTCTCATGCAGACACAGCATGCACAGAAACAAGACAGCAACCTCTCCATCCTGCTGCTAGGGCAAGGGAATCGGAGCACATCGAGTCCTCGCCTTCAGAGAGGTAGAAGGTACTCCCCGGCTCTGAGATAAATGTGCTCGTATCCTTCCGGCAAAACATATGAACAATCAGCATGAAGACTGAGCGCATCCGCACCAAGAAGTAATTTTCAACCCACATAATAAAACGGCAGACACTAACGAGTTCCATTACATTCCCATTAAAAAGTGCTTTCACTTAGCAGGACCGCACAGCCCAGAGTCTCGGCAGCCTGGCCATGCACCCCACTGCTGGGCTGCTGGGCTCCACCAAGCCCCTTTTGCATCACTGCTCATGCACATCTCTGCACTGGAAAGCATGTAGCAAACGTGCTTGAGTCAAGAACGCGTTGTGTGTACATTCCCAGTGTTAAAAAGTGAGGTGTAAATGAGAGTCAATAGCCCAGAATTAAAAGTTTGAAGCTTGATATGCTTGATATGAAGTTTTAAGAACTGGGAGGATAAAATAAATCTAATGACTTGTAACCACTTTTATCATCACAACTATTTTTTCCAAAAGTTGGAGCTCTTGCAAGGCTCTCCCAAGACACTCAGTAACCTCATCAACTTGAGACAAATTGTGAAAACCCTCCCACTTCCCGGTTATGGATGACATTGGCTGTAGAAAGCAACACCTCCTCTGGACAGGAGTTTCTCAACTTATATATTTTGCTGTATATATATCAGCCCGAGGCTGCCTAACTCATCCCATAATTTTTATTTCCAAGTACTTTAGGAAACGTGGTGTAAGCTAACCACTAAGGCTATTCCCTGTGATGGATATTTGCCTCCCATAGATACAGTTTCCTCCCCCCCCCCCCCCCGTGCCAACTGTGCGTTCAGAAATGTTGGTCAAAATATTTCAGATGCTTTTACAACTGGAGATGAGGAATGAATGCATCATTTTTTTCAGAATGCCTTCAGGTCTGTGCTTCAGATGAGGCATCTTTCTCCCTCCCAGGATGTGCCATTCCCACTGAGAAATGAAGCATGGAGGAGATGGGCTGCGAGCCCCAGGGCTCTGCATTTCTCTGCCATCAGCTCTGTGTGCTGGAGCTGGTGGGGGATGCACACCTCACTGCCCCCTGTGCTGGGAGGTCCCAGCCAGCAGCTGGTCCATGGAGCTCAGTTCATTCAAGTGGCAGCAACTCATGTGGGTGCCTCAAAAGCTCCTGGAGCCTCAAGGTGAGGGTCAATAAGATTGACAAGTGGGATTTCTGGGACGTTTTTCCCTAAGCACCTAAGGATAATTAACAGACAAAAGGCTCAGTGTCATCCACCGGTGTTAGGAAATACTAAATCAGACGCAGCTCCCAGCAGCTTCATTCTCTCCCTTCGCTGGTTGGATGTTCACGACAAAACCATCAGCAGTGCGTGTCCGCAAAGTTTCTCTTTTCCCATGGGAGCCCTGCTGCTGGCAGAGCCTGGTAGTTGTTTAAATATTGTTTTACCCCTCTGCAGTCAAAGCAAAGCCCTGGGCATCACCATTCAGATCTCTCTCCGAACCACAACATAATGACATTGCTGCCGGCCTGAGGTGCAAAGTTAAAATTCCCCCATTATTTTGTGCATGAGAGTTCAGAGCTCAGGCTCCACATTTTCAAGGACATTTGAAAGGTCCTTCCCTACTTGCTCCTCTTGGTGCCATTGAGTTGAGCTGGGGACAGTCCCCTTTGCCAGGATGCTGAGCCCCCTGGTAGCACCCCGTCAGCAGCTGATCAGCCAGTCAGGGGGAAAAGGGCTTCAGCAAAGTGCAGTGCCAGCACCTGGCCTTGGTTCCCATTGTACCAGCACAGCCCATGGGACAGAGAGGGGGATTAAAGGATCTGTGTCCATAGCAGAACTGTGTATACAAACAGGACAGCTACCAGGGCTTGCACTCTGTCCCCGGGGAGGTCAGCAGGGATGGGAACAAGCATCGGGTCAGCCCTTGGGATGGCTGAGTTGGGGAGGCAGTGATGGGGTGGGTGGTGTGGGTGTAGGATCGGGCTGCAGCTTGGGAGGTGGTAGGGAACCCCTGGCTACATGGGGAACCCGAGAGGCTTGAAGAGCCCAAGCTGGTCCTGAAAATGGGAAAAGAAGATGGTCAGTGGTTTAGGAATGTCACTGCTGTCAGCCCCAAGCTGTTGGCTCATCAAGATCTATGGCTCCAGAGGTGTGAACTGGAGTAGTTCTGATTAACCTCAGAATAGAGCAAGGCTGCTTTCACAGCTCCAGGAGGCAAAAAGACCATGGGATGCTCATGGATGTGCTCCTGCAAGTTGTCCAGGAGGATCTTGAATTTACTGCCCACTGAGAACCAGCATAGGCACAGGGAAGGCACCATAAATCCAGGCAGAGAGGCTGCACTTTATGACTTCACTCTTGCCTTTGCCTCTGCCAACCCTGTGCTTCCCAACAAGCTCCGGTTCCTGACAGCAGGGTTTCATCCCTGAGACCAGAGACAGCACTGGGACCTGACTTTCAGCAGGGGATGGGTCCTGTCCTCAGTTTCCTGCTCTGTAAAATGGGTCCATTCAGCTGTCCTCCTCTGTGTAAGCACTTAAATGCACCTAGAGGAATGCCCCTGAACTAGGTGCTGTGAATTAGGGTATATTAGTTTATAAACATAAAATACATTAATTGGAATGATTTCACATATGTACACACGGGATGCAGTGTGACATAAGCTGGATTTATGTCCAAGGAAGGACACAGTCTTGCAGTCAGCTTCAGCTTCAGGAAATGCAAGGAAAGCACTCCAGCAGCACGTTCAATGGGCTAGTGGGCATGGTGGGGAAGGGTTGATGGTTGGACAGGATGATCTTAGCAATCTTTTCCAACCTTAATGATTCCATGGTTCTATGATTTCTCCTTGTCCATGTGGTGGAGGCTGTGGGTTATGGCCACCTCTGGGTGCCACTTTGCTGCCTTGCACCGCCACAAGATTTTTGCCTGCTTTTTATGTCCAGAAGAGCAGAATTTGCAGGTGGGTTTTGTTATCCGTTGGCTGCCAGGTTTTGTGGTGATCCGAAGCTTTTCACCATCTGGCCTGAGTGGAGGTGCTGACTCGTAAGAGTCCTACCTCCTGCCAGGGTGTTTGTTAGGCTTTGATGTTAAATCATGAGCAAAATGAATGCAACGTGAAGCCGCGCGCAGCCTGAGCCAAGAGTTCTTGTTGTGTGTCAGTTTGTCCAATTTGCATGCTTCTCAGCTAACCCCTTTGGTTCCTGCAAGTTTTCATCTGCCAGCACACGGCCAGGACTTCAGAGTGGAGATACAGCAAGCAGTGCTATGCACGTCCCCTTCACATGGGGACACCATTCTGCTCTTCTTCCTCTGAAATAAACCAACAAACAGCAAGCAAACAAAACACAGGGGGAAAGGCCATAGTTCCCCTCTCCACCTTTTGCAAGCTGCCGCTTTCATGTTGGATATTAGGAAAAGTTTCATCTCAGAAAGAGCAGTGATGCATTGGCACACGTTACCCAGGGAGGTGGTGGGGTTACCATCCCTGGGGATGTTCAAGGAAAGGACAGATGTGGCACTGAGGGACATGGCCAGTGGGCATGCTGCGGGTGGGTTGGGGTTGGACTTGGTAATCTTAGAGGTCTTTTCCAACCTTTGTGACTCTATGATTCCGTGTTTCCACAGCAGAATCATCTCTCTGCTTCAGCACAGCCAGCCCGGGCTCAGCAGTCCTATGCAGGGCAATGCTGGGTGCTCTCCGGAAACCCTCTGCAGGAATTTCTGGCCCCAAACCAGGATCACCCCAGCTGTCTGCAGGGCAGGGCAGGCTTCTTTACACTCAAGACAGCTTTTCTGGAGCTTGTTCCCAATCGCCAGGCTTATCTCCTTATTTTGTAATTCCTCTCCTAAAGATGCAAACCCAGTGCCTGTGCCAAACCAAAACATCCCTGCCGTTTATCTGAGCGCGACGTGGGATGGCAGCCAGAGCTCACCGAGCAGCAGGGGCTGCTTGCAGCTGGTGTAGCACAAAACAAAGCCAACATTCGCATTGAGAACTGCACCAGGGCTGCAGCTTGAGAGCAGCTGGGGTCGGTGGGGATGAGCAGATCACAGGGTCCTCCCGGTCCTTCCCCAGCGGTGCTGAGCGCTGAGCTCCATGCAGTGCTGCAGCTCCTGTGCCTTATCAGTTCATTTAATAATTTACTTTAGAGAGGCTCATTAAGGTGCCTCCTGCCCTTCAGTGCGTGGTGACACCATGCTGTGAGCACCGATAATGTTAGCAGGCACTGGACATTGAGCTGCTGCTGCTCCTTCTCACCCCAGGGCACCTGGGCACAGCTTCTGATTGATCTACAGACACATCCAGATAAACACCCCCTCTCAGAGCTTCCAGCAGCAATTCCCTCCCCAAGCTCCTTTGAAGGACCAGAGAACCAAATACTTCTGCACCCTCCCTTTTCCATGCAGGGCTTTGCCGAATGATGCAGGGGTCCCAGTGGCTCTTTGGGGGCTGCTTGGGGTGTCACCAATTCAATGGAAGGTGTTTCTGTGGGTCTTGTCTCAGTGTTGCTGCTTTAGATGCTTTGCTCAGTGAAGCTGCTCTCTGTGCAACCTCTCTCGTGACCCACCTGTTTGTGTGATAGCCCCCAAACCAGAAAAGCTCCCAAAGAAATTGCAGTAAGATCGGATGCTCACATTTCATAGAATCATCATGGTTGGGTTGGAAGGGACCTTACAGCCCATTTGGTTCCAACCCCCTGCCATGGGCTGGGTGCCATCCACCAGCTCAGGCTGCCCAGGGCCCCGTCCATGGCCTTGCACACCTCCAGGGATGGGGTACCCACAGCTCTGGCAGCAGAGTGTGCCAGGGCCTCACTGCCCACTGAGTAAAGAATTCCCTTCTAGCATCCAATCTAAATCCCTGGGTTTGGATGGGGCTTGGGGTTCCCACCCCAGGAGTACAGGAGCAATCAGGATCCATCCTTGCCTGGAAGAACCAGTTCCCTAGACAGTGGCAAATGTCACCTTCACTTGGGCAGAGGCCAGGGCCCCCGTCCTGCTTGGTGTTGCTTTGCAGATAGGCAGGCTGCAAATAGAGGACCTCACGTGAAGAGGGGAGATAGCACAGCAGGGTCTGAGCAAAGGGCTCCAGGCAGCAGAGGGGCAGCCCGAGGGAATGAATGAGCCAGCAGCGCTTTGCCCACGATAAAAGCAGCCTCATGCAGCCGTAATCAGGAGAGGGCAGCCCCAGCTCTTAGCAGCATCTGGGGCCAGCCAGGCTGGGTGGGGTGATGCCGGCACCAGGGACACAAGCACCAGAGATAACTTGTGCCCCAAGAGGCAGAGCTGGCTAGAAAGGGGGAGTGCATCTAATCAGGGGGAATTTCCCACAGAGGCAGATGCTGGTGCAGGCAAAGAAGTCACACTGATGCTGTCTTTCTGTGCTCCCATGGCCAGGGCTGGTCCCCTGCTCTGCAGCCACCCCTTGTCTCTAGGCACAGCCTGATCTTGCCCCGTGCCCACCCTCCTGGCAGCTCACACAGCAGGCTTTGCCCCCTCCCCATTTTGTTTTAACCTTGCAGGGGGCTGCAGGAGCCAGGCAAAGATGCTCCCAGCTTGCTGCCAGGGCTGCAGCTTGTTCTCCTGCTGTTTCCTTCAGGGTGGCACGGCCCCAAGCTTCCTCCCAGCTGGCTGAGAAGGGCTGGAGGTTTGCCAGCCCCAAACCGTGACTCAACAAAATCCCCTTCCCATCAACAAGGCGTGTCCAAGGGCAATTCCTCAATCTCCCCCATCCCTCCTGCCGTCACCCATCCCTGGGCACCATTGCCCCATCCCTGGGTGCTGCATGAAGGGTTTGCGGCTCTGGCTGGGGGCAGATGCCCCAGAAAAAAATCACTTTTAGCACATTTACATCACCATGGCCTGGCGCTTTACTCTTTTTTATACCCCAGAGAGCGGTTTTGGGGAACAGGTCCCCAGAGCTCTCTACGGAGAGGGACCAAATACCACCAACAGCAGCTCCAGGAGTGTGCTGGGAACAGTTTAATCCTTTCAGCAGAGTGAAGAGACCCCAGGGTAGGGAAGGGAAGGGGGTTCTGGGGCTGTGCCTCACCGCACCCCACAGAAGCCCCACAAACCTGAGATGCAGCCGCTTTGGGATCACTCAGGATGCAGAACGGGGAGCAGCACCAAGAGGGTTTAACTCCCCAGCGCTGGGTTGCTGCAGATAAAGCAGCCGGGGAGGGCAGAAGCCGGGTGAAGGTCCCTCTCCCTGCAAGGACGCTCCGCCGGGACAGCAACGCCGCTGCTGGCTCCTGGCCGAGCGAGGGGGGAATTTGGGAGCCTGGAGCAGGCACAGTTTGAGCCCGGCTCTGCTGCCATCTGCCGCCCGTCCCAGACACTCGGAGCGCAGATTTGCTCAGCTGGGGGTGTCCCTTTGAGCTACAGCGCCTAACAGAAGGCCTTTCCCTCTCTGAAAGGCCGATGTTTTACCTGCGGGGGGTGGGGGTTCGCTTGGGAAGCAGCCACCTGCAGAGAGCAGCAACGTGCCATCAGCCTGCAGCTCGTCCTCTGCGTCTCTGAGCAGGACACAGCCAGGCTGTGCCCAGCAGTGACCCATCCACCCCAGCACAGCGACGTGGGTGGGTGGGGGGGGGGGGTCAGCACAAACAACAGCACCCACACTGCAGGCAGATCCCCCGACCCACTCACTGCCCTGGGACAGAGGGATTCACACAGGTCATAAATCACAGCTGGAGAGAAATGAGAAAATCTGGTGACTGGGAAAAGCTTCAACAGATCAGCAGCAATAAGTGCTAGCCCACAGGATGGAAACCATATGGAGGGGAAGCCATGTACAGAGTCACAAAGTGAGGCAGAGGAGGCTGAAGGGCAGGTCTTGAGGTGGCCTCACAAGCCACCCCAGTCACAGGGGAAGGGATTATAGCACCATCCCTCACTGCCCACCTGGGAGGCAAGGAGTGTGTGACAGATTGTCCCCAGATCCCACCTGCCCTGAGCCTTGAGGTGATCTGACACCTCCTGCGACAAGCCCAGCCACCCCACCTTGCTCTTCACCTGCATGCTTTCTACTCCAGCTGGCTCCTAAAAACTGCCAAACCCCAGGAAGTCCTCTGGATCCAGAAAAAAAAAAAAAAAACTGCACTGCATTGAATTCGCACCGAATTGCATTCCATTGCAGCGTATCGCAGTGAAATGCGTCGCATCGTAGTGCACGGAATGCAGCGAATTGCAGTGATTTGCACGGCATTAAATCGCGCTGCGCTGAATTACACCGAGTTGGACTGCGTTGCCTTTCACTGCGCCGCGCAGCCGAGCTCTCCCAGCCTTCCGCTGGTACCGGTTGCTTCCCCTGCTGCCAACAGATGGTGCTACCGCCCCGCCGCATCCCCGCGCTCCCCGCACCTGATCCTCGGAGCGCTGGGCCGGGGCAGCGGGG